>NC_060251.1:111641294-111944186 GCF_921293095.1 Ischnura elegans
TCGTCTCCTGCTCCCATTATATCATGATCTGGTTTCGCGCCGACAGCGTTTCCCCGGCGACGAACCGACGCGACGGACCGTGGGCGAACATATTAGACAGCGATTGATTCCCTCGGAAATGGTTCATGCGAGAATTGAGACGGCTCTTTTTGAGCGCGGAAATTTTGTGCGAACACATTGCTTCCTCTTTACGATGCCACCATTTGCCTAATTTAGCCACTGTGGCAACTCCTTTGAAATGAACTCATTGAAATGAATTATCGCTTATGTTATAGAAAATACTGAGGTAAAATATTTCTTTACAGTGATAAGGCATTCGCTAGAATAAGTGAATGTGATTTTTGATTTTTGAGAGCAACAATAATGGGTGCCTCCTCATATTCATTTCTTCTACACTGGCTTTAGCTCACTACTAAGAGCCAATGCCTACTCAAATTCATCTATTGAGGTGAAAAATTACGCATTCATGTAAATCATGCCAGTTTCATTTGCCGGTCTTCTTGAAAGTTATTGCTGGTTGACACCACGTAAGTGTATTGGATTTTCCTATGACCTGGTGGAAACAAATATATTTCAATTTAAGGATAAAGTTACCACAGTGTATTCTGCCGAGTCTACCGAACCCAAACTCTCCATCTTCAACAACGTTCGTTTCCAAGTACGGGGAGGAATGCTAAAGAATGAGTCCATTATGTTCTATTTCATAATTAAAATTATTTACATGTTTACTTTTGACACTCCATAATAGTCACGCCTGTTTAAGTAGTTTTTCACCCTCCATAGATCTGTACTTTATTTAACCCTTTCTAACCCAGAGCTGTTTCTGGGAGAAATCAAATTCCAAGATTTTTCATTTTGAAAACTTGAAAATTTTACACTCACAATCAATGATAATTATCCTGGCAGCTAAATATTTCGTTATAAAAATGTAGACTACAAAATAATATTTAGTGTAGATATCTCATAATTAGAGCTGAAAGTTAAAACATTTTTGATGTTGCTTAGAAGCAACATTGGGTTATAAAGGGTTAACCATACATTTAAGTTCTTTACAGCGGGGGAATCTAGCGAAGAACAACGTACGACGATCAAAAACACCCATGCCCTAAATAGGGGCATTGTACCCGAACGGGATTCGAACTCGCGACCTTCTGTTTGGCAGGCCAGTACTTTACTCCGCTGCCACCCTGCCGGGCAAGAAATATGTATCACTTTAAAATTTGGAGAAAATTTTTCGACTTTTCCGCTGATAGTGTGTTGCTTCGACTGTCAGCTGTCTGAAAAGAGTCATGGGGTGGGGGGCAGTTTGTGAACTTCTCTTCTGAGAGGGATTTAATAAATAAATATGTCTCGATTGAGAGACGTTAGCACTGCTGGGGGAGGAAGAGTAGTGGAAGATTGTGACAGCAGGGGGCGCGCGAAGGGGGCGGGGGTGGGCGAGAGAGAGAGGTCTCTTGAAGGGTTGGCCTGATTTGGAAATAATTCGTGCGAATGGAGGGCAGGGCACTCGGCTGGGAATGGGTGCGCATTCGGAGAGGTTAAGGGTGTGTGGGAGGACACGAGTGGATTGTATGTATGTGTATACTGGAGGGGTTGGGAGGGACGCGTGCGATGTTTCACTCTAAAGCTATGTGTCCACTGGGAGCTAAAAGTCTCGAGGCGTGAAATGTCTGGGAAATATTGTGTTTATGCGACGCACTTTCACGTCTTTATTTTCGTTTTGTTTTTATTTTCACAAACGACTATTGCGGGTGTCTTTGCGTTCAACGTGCTGATGTAACTGTGGATGACAACTTTTTCCCGTAGAGATATCGTGGAACAACATATCGAATGATATGCGAAGATACCGTACTGCCCACTATTTGTACTTCAAAGTTCACAACGCGTGTTTTGATAACCTTATAATCATCATCAGGTAGTAACTGATGTTGATTGTACCCCTGGTATACCACGTGTGCCAAGTCTCGGAGACTTCAATCGTTGTCATTGGACACGCATACTTCCCAGCTCTCATTGGAGACAGTGGCTTAGAATTCGAAACTTTTTCGTTCTTCTCAGAGTGGTCGTAGGTATGTCGGTTCCAAAAACAGCGTAATTTTCAGTAATTTTCCTTCGATGATCACATTGTTGAGATAAATCTCCGATAGGTATTCGATTCTCGGAGACTGAGGCTAGTTTCCAATTGATACAGTTCTGTGATAAATCTCGTCATCAAGTCTTCAGAATTGGTCTCTGGTGGATGTTTACAAGGTGTTAGCTCAAGAGCAGGAAGAGATGGCTGCCTTGAACCAGGATGAGATACTTACTGTTTAACATTTGCGGCTTAAATTTTTTGGAACCACGATATTATTATTGAAGTCTTTTACCGGTTAAGGAGAGCTTGCATGGAGAACTTAGGAACTACTCCGGCACTGCCCACTCCTACCTTGGACTTCCAGTCACAATAAGGCCTACTACCATCCATTCTATCAAAAAATAATTGATATTCTCTCCTTCCTACCGCATCTACCAATTTTTTTTCTAGCACCGTTTTCAACATCTCCTCCAGGCTAAGTATTCCCTCCATCCATCCCTTTTGGCTCCTACGTATCTCATCTCTTCTCACCCACCATGTCCTGCACTTCTTCGTTCCTCCTCCTCTCCTTTAATTTCACCTTTCCTTCTCACACCCATCTCGATTCTTAATCTTCAAATTTTTAATTAATTATCCTCTTAACAGCTCCTTCCTATTTATTAACGCCACCTTGGCTAACGCAATACTCTTCTTGATGACTTAACCGCCATTCACGCCGGTGAAAAAATCTTTTTGAGGATCGTTTTGTGGTATGATTAAACGCTATAGATTCCAGCGTAGGTTTTCTTCCATCATAGGCAGTCTTTCGAAATGTTATTCACCCTTATTAAATACGTGGCTGGAGAACCCAAAACTTCACGGTAGCTTTGTTGCTTCGCAAAAACATTTCAAATACCCATTATACCGTTACGGCTAAGATTATAATTCGTATAGCAATTTAAAAATCTTAATTAGGATATTTTTTGAAAATATGATGGCTGCATCATCAATGTTTTGCCGTTTTCTTCAAAGGGAAAGCGGACTTGAACGGAGCTAGAAAACGAATGAAATCGTTTCAGGTTTGACGTGGTGGAAATGCGAAACATCCATGATAAAATAGAAACAACAAATGGTAATTTTCACATTTCAATGTGCATAACTCCATTACCCTCTGCGGTCTCGACACTCTATATCATTTTCAATGTGTATTTTTTCACCTTTTTCTATACCTACTACTCTTCATCAAGTTATGACCATGTGTTGAAATTCATGGAGAATTCATTTCAAAGAGAGACTTGAAAATCTTTTCATGGCGGGAAATTTCCGTGAATAAAGTCAGTTGTCGCAATAAACATGAAATTTAATGAGCAGCGAGTATTGGCCACCTGATGATGCATTATGCATTGCATTGATTTGGTCGTAAACTTTCCTCGTTTCGAAAGGCGTGACAACCGCGGCTCATGTTGCTGTTTACCTCGTATCGATGGTTACCCTCCCTGTTAGTAAATATTTTGCTTCCAACGACACATACGCGTGTTTTGTGAAAGCATTTGCCATTGTAATCGTGGCATGCGTCCATTAATCAAAGCGGTCTGTCCTCCGGAACAAAAATGTTTATTGATGAGTATTGCAACCGCATTTGCAGATTCACCTGATTTTTGAAATTACGAAACCAACATCGGCTGTGGAAAGAGTTAATGAATGCTTCCCTGTGTCAGTTAGGATCTATGAATTCATGATTATATTTTATGGCGTTTGAGCTGAGTTCTCTTTGTGTAGTTTGATATCCGATGTTACCGTGAAGGTTTTAAATATGCCCCAGCAATCATCCCAGTTTTGAGTTTGCGAGTTTTAGTTTCTCATATTTTGCCCACCCACTGCTTTTCTGTGCGTGAATAGCCACAATAAGAGTATGGTTTTTATTGATAATCCTTATTAAGGTCATGAGTTGGACCAGTTGCGATGATAATGTATCATTTTTTGGAAAACATTAACGCGCCACAGTTAAAAATATCAAACAAAGATTTCGTTTCCTCCGCTTTAGACTTTCTAGGGGTTTTAGCAATTGTTTATTGCATGCCAGTGCTCTGTATTTTAAGGGGTTGGAGGTGTGAGAGGGGTTGAGGGATAGAGAGGGTTGAAGTTTTCTTTTCAGCCCCGAAATAACTTAGAATGAAATACCAAAGATCTGCAAATATCTTACTTTTTAATGTTTTTGTTCCCTGTAGATTTTGCCCACTCCCTACATGAAAATAAGTCATTATCTTCACGGTGTTCACTAACCTTACTCAGTTAGGCTAGGAAATTCTAATCATATGTATATGTTGTGCGCCAAGAATTCTAAAATAGCGTTATGTTGGTGAGCAGTGACTGACAACTGAGCGTTTGGGTGGATAGTAAATATGAGAATTCTATATTAATTGGAAGCATAAGTACCTATAGGAAGCAGGATTGGATATTTTTAACCTGTCTTTCAAATAAAGGTGAAGATGCAGAAGAAAGTGGGCAGCTGTTTGTTCTACGCAGAATATATCGATCATTATGTTAGAAGTTAAAACTGAAGTTTAGTCAAACTATGCACCATGCACTTTGATTTTCCTGGAAAATCATTGCGGCACCATGAGATTGCCAATACCCACGCCCTGAGATCTGAACACTCATACAGGGCTAGAACCTATGACCGCTGAATAGCAGGCGACGTCCAGGCCGGCGGTTAAGTGAAATTGGTTTCAAAAAATATATTTAGCTCGTAGAATATTATTCTGTGATATCGGTTATAATTTTTACAACTACCTGGCTCTATCCTTCTTGTTGTTTTGTGTGTACATTTAATATACCAACATGTGTAAAAGCAAATAATTACTCTACGGTACAGAAAAATAATCTCTAAAAAGACTAAAAATTATTTTAGTTAATAAATGTCACTTACAATTATATGATTTCTTAAGAAATTACTTGCATTAACCAGCTCAACAAATCACTCAAAAATTATCTTTTCCACGTCATAAAACCTTTTTTGGCTAGGTTAAAAGATAGTATGCCCCGTATAAGTATGCCCCGAGAATTCTAAATTCCGTCGAGTTGGAAAGTGGTGGCTGAGGGTGAATAGGTATAGGAATATACACAGCGTGCCAATGGCTGCCTCTCGGGTGGAGGGAAAGGAAGGGGAAGGGGCCTGTGCTGGTGGTAATATCGGATCATCGTCGTCCTCCTTACCCGAAAAAAGGGGAGATGCCTCGAATGGAAGGGTGCACAACATGAGGGTTTCTTTTTCCCACCCCCTGCTGCTCGGGAATTCTCTCTCTAGGGGTGGTTCGGAGGGGGATGGTTTCTGGGTGTCGTGGCAGCGGCGTGCGACCGTCATGTCATGAGATTGGAAGTTGATTCTGGCGACGAAGGGGAGCGAGCGATTTGTCGATAACTCATCTGAATTCGATATTTGCCTGCATACTGCTTTCATCGGGGGCGTTCCGCCTCTACTTTTTTGTGCTTTATAAAACAACTTTACTTCTCGTTAGCATAGCGTTTGCTCCGGAGTGTTACAAACGAAAGTCTTTTTAGCGCGTAGAATATCGAGCAGTGATGGAAAACTTTCAAATTTTGAAAATATTCCCGCCCTTCCCTTCTTCAGTCTTTTTAAACAATTGTTTCTTAGATTTGAAAGAAGTTCGGTACCTATTGGGTGATATTTCATGCTAAATGTCAATTCAATCTTGGCATGGTAAACATTTTTTGCGTAGTGAAATAAGTATCTGGAAAGTAAAAATTCGGTTATTTCCAGGGGTATTGCGTATCTGACGAATATCTTTGGCTCCCTACTTTGTAAAAGCAAATTAATTATAATATTGATTGTTGCATAAGATATGACTTTATTCCATTGATTTACATTATGCTTAGCAAGGAATAAGCATCAGCTAGTATAGATTACAATTAGATTCCACAAAGGAGCACTCCTTTGGTAGAATTTCCATTTAATCTATGTGGCAGCTCAAACAAGCAAAACTATCTAAGCATCAAGGCAAATTAATGGACAGAAAAGTGTTCATAATTACAAAATATCGAAATCGATGCACAATAACAACAAAATAGAAATTATTATGACACACTTCTGCTTGAGGATTTCACAGCACTGGATTGCAGCTCTCTCCATGGTTTCCGGTTAAGCATCGTCAAAGTTGTTTTCAGAGTGACTTAGCGTAGCGTAGTGATAACGCAATTCAGACCTGATCTGAAGTTCCATATCTCAACAGCATATGTTATGAAACGTCATTCTGAAAACAATTTTGACGCAGCTGACCTGAATACTATGGAGAGAACTGATTATAACAATATTTTTGTTGGATACCTAAATTTCTTATCTAAAATACATTATCCGCTTGCTTGTATCATGGGATTCATCGTTTCCGATTTTTATAAGCGATACAATTTCCGGGTAAGTTCGCCCCAAACAGCTCCCGTGTCCCACTCTTCTGCTGTCCATCAGTAAGGGCAGTCGTCGGCCGATGTTTTTTTTTCATTCGCGCGCCCCTCTCCTCTTATCCGTGTTGGAGGTCGTGTGCCGCATATGCATGCCGAGAACGGCTCTTCGCTCTTTTGCATTTCCCATTTTTACTGGCCATATTTTTTGCGCCGGGAAGGCTCGCTTTTTTTTGCGCGTTACTTCTTTCTTTTTTTTTCATTTTACCGCGAGCGCGTGCTGAGATACTCCTGAGCATGCATTCCCACCCCTTGTGTCGCGACGTCTATCCGGAGAGAGAGAAGGGTGGGCATTATTTATCGAGCGACTCGGCCTCCCAAGACATCGCCGTAACCACATTCCCGTTCTTGTTTTTTTTTATTTACGTTCGTCCGCACCGTTCAAACGGTGCGAAAAGAAGAATGTGACACTTATTTTTTCGCCTAAACATTATTTTTTATGCCGAGAACTGCTTCAGATTGAGTGCTCCTAAGGGTTCGAACTATTTTCACGCCGGAACTCTAAATTCTGCTCTTTCGCGTCCCGTAAGGAAAGAAACTCGCAGTGTTCCGTATCACACTCTCAAGTGCCTTCGTGGGAATTTTTTAAAAGTGTCTCTCGTTTCACTGTTACGGACGTAAATACTACCCTACTTACATTCTGAGTCGGCCACTTCCTTCCGTCTGAGTTTTTTTAAAGGCAGCCTTTGCGATCCATTTTATCATGTAGGTATAAGTATCTTTTCACTGGAAGATTTTAGCTATAAGTATTATTTGTAGAGCATACTCGTCAACTTTATTGTAAAACATGATTTTGTCGTTAAGCATACGTTCTATTCTCTGCGATTTAGTTTCTACCAATGTGGTTGCTTTTAGCTTACGGTTTTTTGGTTTAATTTCTATCAATAGTTGCTCTTACAATTTATTGGGAAATATTGCCATTATTTTTTAGTTCTAGTCTTTTTTCGTTCCGTTTCACGTTCTTTTAGACGTTCTCTTCCTCAGTAATTCTGCCTGAAATTATTCTATGTTAGCTTCATTGGTTAGTTTACACCATTCATCACGCCTTCTTTTTCATTTCTTCGTCACTTTTGCAACCGGCATCCTTCATCATTATGCTGGAGCCGTGGCGTTCGTGTGGACTCTTTTCCGTTGTCATCTCTCTCTAGGATTGTCAATAGGATACCCTAATGTTTCAGTGTATGCCCTTTACACTTGTGCCCTTATGCATTGTTGCTCCAAGTGGTGGGGAAATGGTGTGTTTACGTCTAGTGATATCTATGAAATTATAATTTATATGCAGACTATTTCACTTTCCACGATCCAACCATCATTTTGTCTTTCTCAAAAGTACCCAAAAAGGAATTTGGAATGATGGCAGATGGTTACCATGGTTTCTGGAACATCAGGTGATGTGAGATCATTTTTTCAGCGTGGAAAGCTAGATGTTGTGCTCGTTGATGTTCGAAAGCTCATGACTGGAGCTGAACTGGGGGGGAGGTTTTTGCTACTGCAGATGAAATTTACCTATTCTTTCACGATGACATAAGCGAATCACACTTTTCATGCTTTCAAACACGGTGGTTGGCGAAGGGAGCGTATAAGAAGGGCGACTCTCTTCTCTTCCTCCTTGGATGTGTCGACCACTTCGGCCACGTCAACTCCCTTTCAACCCCTCGCCCCCAGCCCCAGCTTTATCCTCCTTTCCCTCTCTTACATCCCCTTACACTCCACTTTCCCGTGTCTCACGATCCCACGAAAATTCAGCTCCCCTGTTTATTGAACTTTTTTCACCAATATCGTGAACAGCTGTTTTTGGTCAAATTTTGTGAAACTCCTTAAAGTGAAACCTGATATCAGTTGTTACGAGTTTAATCGTACTCATCTCCCGTAGCATTAAAAATATAAACTTTAATTCCCTAGGTTAGATAGCTATTAATATTTCACACATGTATCACCTAATATGTTATCATTATTTGTTACTTATAATCAGAATTATTACCATTTGTCTTTATCATCGGCATCCTGATTTTTATGTTTGCGTCTGAATCATTTTAGGTAATACTGATTTATATCAAGATCACTTTTAAGAATGCTTCAGATATACAGTCAGAGAATTTCGTTAATAATATGCATATTTGTGGAGAGGAAAGAAAAAGCTCTTACTTCTCCTGAAAAAATGCTGATTACTCCGGCCTCATTACAATCCTTCTCGCCACTTACAATGCGCTTCCATTGTCCACCCTTCAAATAATATCCCTTCCCCGATGCCTTAATCTCCTGAAAAGTTTCTCCCCTATATGGATCGAATTTATTTTTCTCCGCAGGGACAAAAGCTGTTTGGAAAGAATTTTTCTCGTTTCTCGGCAGTTAATTTTTTCTCATGAAATGCCACTAATTTAGCACGAGAGTCTTAGTAAAAAAAAAAATAACTAAGTCAGCTCTAGAAGTCAGGTGGTAAATAATTTTTTAGTGATTGTTCTAGGGACTAATGTTTAATTATTTTTTTTCTTGAATATTGTCAGGGGCCATCGTACATTATTTTAGTTTACTGTTCTATTTCATGAGGTGTATCTCTATCAGTGAAATTCTTCATTTCGACAACGTTTGAAACTCACAATATTCTTACTTAGAGCTTTAAGCCTTATTGAAGTAGATGCGGACAGTCAGTATGAGCGATATTTAAAAAAAAGAATTACATATGATACGACAGTATTAAAAAAATATTTGAGCGGCCCAAAAATATGCGTGCCTTAATTGAAATATGGTAGAATTATTTGTATTTCTTCTTTTTTGACATATTTACTATTAATTTTGATCGATTACATTGTAATATATATTGGTTAAAAAGCATAATGTTACATATTTATTGCTGATATCTTTTGAAATATAAACTACTCATTAAATAACCTTTTAGTTTAATTATGTTCTGTATCTGATAGCAAAAAGTAAAAACAACTTAACAATATTTGAATTACGTGTTAGTAATATTAGTACGTGCACTTTTGCACCGCCCAAAATCTTAACTAGTACTATTTATCATATTTATGTAATTATATTCTTGTATTATCACTCATTCCGTCTTTTTACATGTCTTATTTTTCTATCAATGCATTAAAGTCCTGAGGAAGAACATTTAAATGTTCGAAACGTTGGTGAACTGAAGTGTTTTATTTATGGACCTACACCCCCAGAAGTTATGTGATAATTAATAATACAGAAGTAAACAAAACAACAATACATTATTATAGTTTTCCGTTCGACATCTTTTAACGATTGCAGTTGAATTTTGCGATCGCTTTCAAAATATTCAGAAATATCTTGTTTTAAATTGTAATTTTCACGTGTCTGTGTCCTTCCTCTGAAGCCGCCTTCTCTGCCCTCCCAATTCCCTTTGAACCCTTGTTTGCCCAACTCCTCCCTCAATCCACGATTTTCATCTCCTTAATCCTCTCATCCACCCCATTCCCCACTCACCCCCGATATCTCACGCTCTCAGGCAAAGTTTCACCCTCTTGTCTGCCAAACTCATTTTTACACCGTTGCTGTTTTTGGAAAAAAATTAAAACGCGTTTGTTGAACCTTGTCATCAAACGTAACAAGTGAAAATTAACCCATTTGCACAATTCAAAAAAGTATTTCGTTGTACCTTCTCGTCAACACTATTGGCGTTTTTAAGTTCATTATTTCCCGAGTATGAAAACCTCTCTTTGACAAAAATCCCGCATAAAAATTCAAATTTACCGTGTATTGGATTGATTTCCGATAGTTTGAACGATTGCTTTGAAATCATGGAATATTTTTTGAAGATTTGAGAGATTTTCTGCTATATTCAGTGTTTTCTTTGCCAAAATGAGGTCTCCACTTATTCCACTTTCATTTTGACATGATCAAAGAAGAAACGGACTGGAATTGGTTCTAGATTTAATACTTAGCAGAAAATAAAGGTACCAATAATTATTTTCCAAACGCTACCGGGAAACTTCAACATTTACTTTCTAGTCATCAGATGAAACTTTTACGCGCCATCGCGAGATGATGAACCTACGAATCTTAATTTTTGGTGTTATCTACCTATTTTAGCCCATATAACCCAATAACCTTCCGTCCATGGCCGCATTTAAAGTTTCCCGTTAGTATATGTTGATCTGGGACAACAACCCGACATCGTGATTATGCAAGCATTTAAAGTTGTATTTTCTTGAAGTACTCTCTGGTTATTGACCAAAAAGTGTCAAATATTACAGTTGCCTGAATTACAAATGATTTTCTTTTAATATTATGAAACATCAATGTTGGTGGTTGTTTTCGGGAATTGCTGCGTAGATAACATTTTTACACTCAACGTTTCCCTCCTCCTACTGGGAGCGTTTTCAAGAGAATGGGAGGGAAACCGTCCTCGTCCCGAGCTAATATATGTTTCGTTAACCCATTGTTGACCCGATTTTGAATTTTCACGGAAGGTGAAAATTTTTCTCTTGAAAACGCTCCCAGTAGGAGGAGTGAAACGTTGAGTGTAAAAATGTTATCTAAGCAGCAATTCCCGAAAACAACCGCCAACATTGATAAAAGAAGCTGTGAAAATCTTCATGCGAATATTATGAAACATGTTACCCTATGAATATTTATTTGCAATTTTCATTCAACTCTTCTCTTCCTTGTATTATGTCTTCTCTGCCCTTGCCATGTAACCTTTGAACCCTCCAAATGCCACGCTCCACCCTCAACCCCTGCATTTTCATCCCCACCCCTCCCCCTCACCCCTCAACCCCCCTCCTCCTCACTCAACCCCTCCGACGCCGATATCTCACGCTCCGACAAAGTTTCACCCCCTTGTTTATTGAACTTATTTTTACCCTATACCCGACCCCCACCCCCTATCCCCACCCAGAATTCCTCTCCCCCATCCCCCAGTCTCTGTCTTCATCCCTCCATTTCATCCCTTCTCACCCCTTTTGTCTCAGAGAGGTGTAAGAGGCTGAGAGTGTGGCAACCCCTATTTCTGGGCCTCTTTCCTTCACCCCCTTAACCTCTTTCGATATATGTATGTATGTGTGTAATCCCACCCCAATTATTATTCTCCCCATGTCCCCTTCCCATCCAACTCCGCTCCACAACTTCCAGCAACACCCCTTCGCCCCCCTTTCCTCCTCACACTTCTTGTGTTGTTCCGCGTCGTCTTAATCCTTGTGCTCACCCTCCTCCGCCTCTTTTCCGACACGTGTGACCGAGGCGTGTGCCCGCATCTTATGTCGCAGGCGTGGCGAGATGCTCACGCGTGTTTGAACTCTTCTCCACGCCTCCGGTCCTTCCAGCGTCGCGCGGTCACCAAATGACGGCGCAACGACAGTGCACAAGCAACACGACACGCCCAATACTCGTCAACAATGCACGCGGAGACGAGCGCCCGGAATGCTAGAGGATGCGTGTCCCCACCGGACCTCAAATAAGTCGGAACTACCCGACAGACAAGTAGCACTATTCCTAGATATATCAATGAAGCAAGCTTCCGATGCTTATCGTCTGGTTCTCAAGCTGTGTGTCTTGACCGTTTTCGGGGGTCAATGGGACCCAGGATACCCTGTAGTCCATCGGAAAAACACTCAATTAAGGTGGTCTTAAAGGGAGGGATTACAGCCTATCCATCCATCCATCTGTCCATCGCTGATGGACATTGAGTGTCAGTAGATCATCCCCACTGGGCCTAAAATATGATAGAAATACAAAAAAAATACCAGAGCTTTTCGTGTATCACGATAACTAAGTGGTGCATAACTAAGGGGTACTCCCATACTTGCCCTCATCATTTTATTTTTTTCTTCGATTTTATTTGGTAAGGTTTTTCCCACCATCCTTTGCAACTGTGTTAAGTGCGTGGTATCATCACGTAATGTACCTTTTTCTTTTCTCATGTCCTTTGGTGTATCTGGCACAGCCTATCCTAACGGAAGTATTGGAGAATTTTAAATCGATCCTATCTGCTATATCATTGATAACTATTGACTACGTGACTTCCCGTTGCTTGCCTCTTGTTCGGTGATTTGGGAAGAATCTTGCTTCCACGCTAGTTTTTGACTGTACCCTCATACATACTGTTTCTCCAAACTGAAGAAAGAATAATGCAAGACACCTCAAGGGTATAGGTGTAGCTTCCCCGAAAGTTTTCCGTTCCCCAGTTCATGGGGCTAACTTTGAACTGGAATATTTTATGATGTGATTTCCTCTATTTCAGTGCGGAAGTTTTCCAGTGCAAGTACTAGTATATTCAAGATGTTTCAGCGAGGAGAAAACCCATAAGTTTTGTATCGAAATGTATGGAACAAGTTTTACTAGTCGGTAAATATCTCCCAATCAACTAATGTCCTTAATCGAAAAGTGTTACCTACAAAGGGTATTTTTTGTTTCTTGAATATTTGTATCTGAAGTTTTTCTAGCAATTTTTTATTCCTGTGTTATCTTTTTCATATTAATATATACATAACATATAACATAACATATACACGAGGGCAGCAGGTCTCGGGAGAAATAATACATTTTTCTTCTCATTACAAACTTCGATAATATTTCCTATTGCACATTCGGAATACTTTTCTGGAGAATCCTCCCTCTTCTTATATATTCAATAGCTATTTTTTTCAGAACTACCAACTTAAATGCTTATCAATTTTGTACTCATATCAGACGAGAAAGCGCAATTTTACCTACGAGGACGAAAATAGCCTGATCAAGAGTTAACATTTATGATAATCCAAAGTTGGTAATAGATTTGGCTTGGAAAAATCCACGCTAGCTTGATGAATTTTTTTTCATTATTATTTACCAAATGTTGTAAACCAAATATATATTTTTTATCCCCTAAATCTTAGAAAATGTCCAACCAAATTCATAGCTGCGGTATGCATATGATTGAAAGAGAAAAACCAAAGCCTAAATATCACAGAATCGTAAATGCATTGGTTATCTCCTAAGTGTGGCTGAAGTATCAATGATTTGGTACGATTGGGATGTAAATAGCACGATTTCATTCAAGTTCAGAACTTTGTTGAGGAAGCGAGCGATTCCCAAATCTAATTCTCACGAATGATTGGTTTCGGTTGAGCGACGCGATCGAAATTTCACCACTAAATTGGGATCAGAGTGGAGTGAGGCGGATCTCACGGTTAGCTGTGAAAACAGTTCCTAATCTCTATGTTTTCCTCCGTAGAGCAAGAGTCTGAATTTTTATTATCATAGTATTATACCAGTTAAGTTAGGTTTCGATGGAGTATTTAAGAAATATTTTGACTGTCTTCCCTCCCTCCCTTCGTGTCCTTTCCCTCTTCAATAGGGTGGTTTCCTATTGTTTTTTTATTGCCTAAATCGAAAGATTATTACTCCTGGAGTACATATTTCACGCTTTTAGATTTTTAAATGACGATATCTATTTTTCGCGATTAAATGAAAAGTGAAAATTTTCAAGCGCGCGAAAACGCGACGGCTAAGTGTGAATGCTGGGAAAACCCCGTGTGACGTCGTTCTGGTTCCCACTGTCGCAAGTGAGGTGACCATGGGGCGAGGCTTTGAGCGCTGATACGATGCAGGCTGCTAGCAGGTAGCAGAGTACCCTGCTAGGAGGTAGCGCTTGGCTTAAATAAGGATTATTAATACCCTATCAAGCGAAGGAAACTTTCCGACCTTAGGCAGTTTTAATAGGTGATTATGAAGAGACGTTTCCCTGATCACTATGCCTCATGCATGCATTGGTAATCTCAGACGATGTAAAACCCCTATCTACTCGTATAGAAACTCGCTCCCTTTGACGTCACGTGGAGTGGCATCGCATGGGCGCCAATCTGGCCTTTTTCAAATGATGATAAAATTGTCCATTGCCATTCGTCTAAACCGGTATTTCTAAAACCAAATAATTGTATATTATTAATACACTAATGGTGGGTAACGAATCGCAATCAATGCTTTTCTTTTTCTTTGATGAAGGAAAATACGCTATTCTCTTCCTTCCTCTCCCGTGAGTGTCCAACATTCTTCCCCCTAACACTATTATCAACATCCCTTACCCACTCACTGCTCGCTCTCTCTCCTCTGTATCTCATCTACATAGAACCTTCCTCTCTTCGCCCACCATATCTAGATCTTTATCATTCCTCCTCTCCGTCCACTCCACCGTCTCCTTTCTCCTTCTCACTCACATTTTGAACGCTCCCAGCCTTCTCTCGTCCCTATTAGTTTATCAGGTGAATGTTTTATCAAAAGCAATTTTATTGCGCTACACGTTCTGTGGACATTTTGGATAGAAAATAGGCACAAAATGGTTTGTAATTGACATTCGATCAAATTTCAGGATCAGGAATGTTGGAGCATATTGTTCAAGTATATTTATGTGATTGTTCTCGCTCCGAAGCCAGTTAACTTGTTGATTGTGTGAAGCCATTATCTATTTTTCCCATTGCTTATAGTATTTTCGAAGTTGGTGACTGGTACGTATCTTCAAAAGGAAAAATGAAAGTGATTAACGTATTTCTAAGTCAGCAGTTAAACCTCTAGCCGTGAATTTATCTTAATGAGTAATCCATCTAACTGCTGGTACACGTTTGCCAATTTTATTGTTGAATGTACGTATAGTTAGTAGTTTCGGGCGTGACTTCATGGAATCGACTTAGCGTAATGAAATGCAAAATCTTTATAATTCCACATAAATTTAACACTGTACGACCTAGTAGGTTTTCGGAGTCGAAACCTACTATGTCGTGCACTAATAAACTTATTTATTTATTTCATTTTTTAATTTATTTCCATTGCCCCGTAAACAGCACATTTACGGTCTTTGCAATGGGGAATTATCAACTAACAATGAAGAACATTCACACACGCCCATGCCCTGGATAAGGGTAAGTTACCAAGGCGAGGACTTTACCCCGGCGCTTGTGTGGGATTATAAAGTTTTTTGCATTTCTTTATGAATGTATGTAAGAACCTTTAGTACTCATTGCGCTGCCTTTAATCAGCAACCTTTTCAACTCTTTCTTCGCAAACAAAATTATGACGGGAATGTCTTTTTTCCCTGCCATGAACACACAATTTTTTTTCAAATGTCGATAGAAATTTCCAAATCTGGCTTCTCTTTGAACCACACCTTTGGAAGTTTTATTGCTCTAGTTCGTCTACCCTCGTTTGTATTTACTCTCACGCACAGGTGTCTGTGTATCAGAGTGGACGGAAGGCCCTCTTCTCGTCATGGGGGGGTGGAATGGGGAAGGGTTGGAGGGGAGGCCAGTGGTGGCACTTGCCCCCGCTCGCCTTTCTCACGAAACTTCGGAAACAAAAGTTGGTTAATTCCCCGCACGCCTCCAACTCCCTCTGTCCTCTCCAACACGCTCACTCTCTGTGTTTGGAAGAAGAAGAAGTAGAGACGGAGGTGGTGGAAGGCAAGCTTGTATTTTTTCACGTGCGGCGGCGTGGAATCCTGTTTGTTTCGTCTTCTTTTTTCTTCCCTCGCGGGACGTGACAGGAAAGTCACATCAGGTGGGAACCCAGGGTTACTTGACGCCTCCAAAGGGGACCAACTACCCCCGCCCCCTCGCTGCCACCCTTTCCCCCACCCCCCTCACACACTTCCCCACCCCCTCTCGATTGACAAATAAACAGTCAATCACCCCGGTGACATTCGGACCGCTGCTGAAAAATATGCGCGCCGTGTGGAACCGCCGAGAATTGCCATGAATCCGGAATCCGCGGAATATGTTTTGGAAATGTGATGGAGGACAATTGAGTTGGAGCGTGGCGTTGTTGCATTGACTGGAGTGCCTTTTGTGCCTCGTCCAAGGTTGGGGGAAAAAATAATGCTTTAAAACGCTCGTTTTCCGATTCCTGCGGCGATGAGTGTGTCCCACTCCAATCTCCGAGAGAATAATGGACGCGGTCTCTTCTCTCTTTCGAAAAAAAAAAGAATCAAAAGAGGTGTGCAATGCGCACTGATCGGGTGCATGACGCAATGCTCTAGGACTCTGAAGAGAGGAGGGAGCAATGTTTGAATATCTTGGCATGACTCGTCTCTTGTCGCCAAGTACGAGAAGGCGACCATGATGCCCTTGGTTGATATATAATTTATTTGTGTGTGTGGAACCTCGAAACACGTATTATCCCCCGTAAATTGCATCACATATTATGAACATGTGGCACCATATTTTGAAAAACTAAGATGGTTAAAAATACAAGATAGGCGCTTACTATATAAGGCAACATTTATGTGCAAGTTAATTACGATTGAACTTCCCAAATATTTACACCAAAACATACAATATAATGCTAAAACAAATAAACGCCCAACACGCCACATGGAAGATCTTTATACACCATAGTATAGAACATCTATTTACGCTAGGTCTTTCTATGTCACCTCTTGCGAAATATGGAATAAATTTTCATGCGATTTAAAAAAATGTTAAAATGCAAACCAATTCAAAAAGAAATACTATGAAATATTGCTACATGTAAATTGAATATTGTAACTTAACTGGTTATTGTGCTAATGCTAAAATTAACTGATTATTTTGCTGATGCTAAAGTCAATAAAATCAGATGTATTTATGAGTTCATACGTTTGTCTTGCTGATAATTATATATACATATGTATTTTGTTTGTTTTTGTTCTATTCTATCTTATATTTAGTCGCATTTTGTGACATCGATGTATAATGTAAATCTACTTATTCTTGTAATATTCCTGACTCTATTATATTTATAATCCTATATGTTCCTAAGGGACACTCTTGTCCCGGAATAATAAATTTCGTTTTCTATTCTATTTCTAAAATAAAGAACTAAAAGCTGTGAGTCCAAGTTTGGAGCCGAGATTTCCGCATCTCGGGGTAAAGCCCTTGATCCAATGGTTTCTTATCCGACTGTTGCTTTTTACCAGTACTAATAACGAGTGATAAGCTTTCCCCCATATTTACTGTGCATGTTCATCCTTGCTTTCCTTAATATTTTATTTATTTTTATTTATTTTTATTTTATTCCCAAACCACCGAATACAGCTCATGTTGGCCATTTTACATCGGGGTATTCAACAAATTTAATAATTAAACGCACACGAACAACCATGCCCTGGGCAGGGGAAACCTACCCTGGCGGGACTCGAACCCGCGACCCCTTGTTTGGCAGGCGAGGACGTTACCCCGCCGCCACCGAGGCCGGCAAAGAAGCCGGGAATAAGTCCTCGCCTAATATTTCCCAAAAGAGACAGGCACCCAATATGATTTAATCCATTCAAGTACTTATCATAATGTCTTTACTAGAACTGGGGATAGTTAAAGTAGGACCACTTTTTGCTACCGTCTTAACTGAATATAATCTGAGGTTTCAGGTGAGATGGAGTGGAAACGTGACATAATGAAAAAGCAGGAGCAATTTCCACAATTTTAAATTTATTGGTACTGCCGGATTCGCTTTACAGCATCATCAGGTACTCATCATCACCATTTACAGCATCATCAGGTACTAGTACATCATCTGGTACCAGTAGCTGATGATGCTGTAAAGCGAAACCAGTAGTACCAATAAATTTACAATTGTGGAAATTGCTCCTGCTTTTTCATTTTTTCACCGTCTTAACTGATTCGATCCCGGATCGCGGACTATTTTTTCAATGGTCGGCCTCGGTGGCGGCGGGAATAAGTCCTCGCCTACCGTACCGAACGTCGTGGGTTCGAGTCCCGCCTGGATACGTTGCCCCTTCCAGGACATGAGGACATGGGTGTGTGTGATCCTCTGTTGTTGATTGTTTAAACTCTCGATGTAAAGGCCGTATTGTGCTGTTTCCGGGGGTAATTGAGATAAATAAAAATAAAAGAAAATTTAAACTCGAATCGATACCTTGATGGTATCAAAACCTTATGAAATTGCTAAGTCGGTGGAAAGCAGGCTTAAAATATTCCCTACCTTCTATCAGTGTGGGAGGTGTTTTAAAACTGTTTTTCCCAGAACTTTGCATTAGTCTTCTTTTTCTCCTATAACAAACTGTCTAAACGCTTATCTACTGCTTACGTTATAAAAAATGTGTGTATAGCTGCCATGATGTGATATTATTATAGTTGTTAAAACTCATTGTTTAATTTCTGTCCTTTTCAGGTGAGTGACATTGGAAATCTGGTCGATGCAGAATTTTTACTCTCACAAAGTGCTCCCTTGGTGAGTTATTTAATATGATAATACTCATTAATATGATGATACTCTCTGTTTGAGTTTATCAGTGGAAATTATTCCATTCCGCTCTTTCTGGTTATGTTGACAGAATTTTTAAATAGTAAGCATAATCAAGTGTGAAGATAGTTTCGCATATGATTACAGATATTTACCATGATGCCGAATAGATAGTAAAACTGTATAATCAATTAAGAACGAATGAGTCCTATGAAATCGTTTCGAGATTTACGCGGTGGGAATGCGATATATCCACGATGAAATATGCTTCTACACTCTTTGTCATTTTCAAGGTACGACTTCCATTTAGAGTGTCGAAACCATGGTCGGTAGTTGCGTTATATTTTAGTGTGCGGAAATTGCTACTCGTTGTTTATAATTTATCATGGACGAATTATTCTCGTTTATCTGAGATATAAATGAGATTTGGAGGATACTATGCGCGATCGTGTTTTAATGTGTAAAAAAAAATTATATCGCAAATAATATTGGAAAACATATCAATCGAGGGGAGATGGGGTATTTTTTTCTCTCATCCACTGGCATTATAATTATTTTCCTTCGGAAATGCCCTACATGTGTTTATATGCCCGAGTGGTATGTCTAAACGAGATCAAGGCCACGCCCAGAAAATAATTTCGTGGGGAAGGGTAATTTTCATATGGTTTATTTGGAGGGCGAACCCTGGGGACTGTATCTTCATAGCATTTTGGAGGGTGCGATCTCCTAGACTCTTAACAATACGAGTAAACGATATGCTCGCTTCGGCCTAGCAAGTTCTCCACTTGTTTCAAGGCTTATTTTCTAAGTTAAAAGTAAATTTTGTCTGATTGCAGTTATTGGGTTACTGGATATTGGGGTTAAAGACGACAAATATTCCTGAGTTTGTCTTGAATATATCAAAAATTTAGGATCAATGGATTTCATAAACTATGCTTCAAAAACGTACTTTGCTCACCATAAGTGAATAACTTTTAATAGGAATAAGCCGGGAAGAAACAGTATGTACTCAACTCAGAGGCAAAACGCGAAAAGTTTATTCATAGTTTATTTAGTTCTGCAAGTTTGGTATAATGTATTCCAATTTTAAGGTAACTGGTTGGTGGGTCAGAAGTGATTATGTCGATTGCTTTGGAGCAAAGGTTGGGCATCATGCGAGGATTTGCGTGACCTGATTCTCTTTATTCTGAAGCAGCAATGGCAAGACATCTCTTTATCCAATCAAATTTCTCAATTTTTACCAGTCACGATATTTTACTAGACAGAGAGCTTTTTTGAAGTACATAGACAGTTATAGTAGATGTATTGGTTAAATAAGTTCCCAATGTCGTTAAATTTGGAGAAGAGAAACATAAACATCCCATAAATTATAGAGTAGAATGTTGTAGGCTGCATAAGTTAAACAATGAAAAGATTGTGAAGTGAGAGGAAGTTCTTATCCTTGATTTCGTATTCTGAACTAGAATAGCATAAAAACTAACTTGCGAATTTTACTATCTCTGGGAAATGTGAGGAAATGGAGGATTGAAATGGGAAGATTTTAGGAGATCGGAGGGGGTGAAAAGGGGTGGTTTGGGGGTAGCGCACCCCCTGAGAGGCGTCCGTGAATTCTGGTGGAATATTTTGAAGGGCGCGTGACTCGAGTGCTCATGGAAGTTTCACTCCATTGCCGCCAGAGGGGGTGAGCGAGGGTAGCCTGGGGGGGGGGGGGGGGGGGGAGAGTGAGCTGGAGATCGCTTTCGTGGTGAATAGTTGGATTACGTCGCAAAGGAAGTCTTTGGAAGGGAAATTCACGGAGAGAGATCAGAGTAAGGAATATCGGTGGTTGTGGATTCAAATTTCGTGTTTTATCTCCCTCGGAGTCGATTCAAGGGACGTGATTGAGTATTTGTAAATATGTACCTACATCGAATTCGAGAACCACGATAACGTATCAGTTAATTAAAAAAATAAATCTCCATTTTAAAAATTGTAAAAATGATCGTGTAGAAATGTTTTATATAGACTGTAGAAATATTTTTTTCGTACGCATTGCAATTATGGAACTTATTCATGATGAAAGAATGAACTTCATATTTTACATAAGAATTTTAATTCATACCTCACAGCGCGTTTTACTAAACTATGGAATATTTATGTGCCACATATTCTTTGGAAAGATTTGTTTTTTTTTTCAACGCTAACGCACGAAATTTTCACGAAGTCAGGCATCAACTTTATGGATAAAAAGTTGACTTCAATTTTAATTATGACCAGGAAGGAAAATCTGCTCTAATTCTTATTGCGGTGGTACCCGACTTTCCTTCTTCTCGGATATCAATGCTAATAGCTAAAATCCGAATGGTAAATCATTTTTGCCAACCATACCATTATATTATGATTACACAATGAATATTCAAGCAATTTCCTTCTATGGATTTTAAAGTAAGTTATTCATTAATTATATTCAAAGGACTAATCATTTTTTATCCACCACTTGTTAATTCCTGATGCATCGCGATGACTTATATAAGATATATATGTTTGAAATATGGCAACGCTTAGGGAGTTGCTACGGATATCTAAATTGTAATCTTCTGCGATATAATCTTAAATTACTCGTAGTCCGAATCACGTGGAGTGTGTATGGATTGATATCTTGCATCTGATGGACAGAAATTTATTAAAGCAGCAACGGGTACGAGGTAATTTTAGCTTCCTTGCTCTCAATCGTTTTCTGTATTCAAGCGGGGATCAAGCCAAGGGATCCTCGGGTCTATCAGATGGGGATCTAGTTGCAGTCAATTTTTGTTGGTGTTTACAGTTGATGTCGGGATTACTGCATAAAATGCATGCTTTCTCAGCGAAAACGACATAAATTCAGTTTAAATCGCGCCCTAGTAAACCTCTGGAAAGGAATTAGCAGTTCATTTGATTGATTGATTATGAGAAGTATTTATTAGTTTTCTCCCTTCGGCATTTGTATTATTATGTGAGGGCAGATATAGCAGAAAAGACGTTAAAAATCTTTTTAAAAATAATAATGCCAACTAATCGCTTGCTATGTACTACGGCAGGGATTACTACGGTTCTGCGATGTGCACTGTTGACGTACAAAAATTTATAATCCAACACCTTTTAAATTTTTTAAATTAGTAAAATTTGTATGCTAAATATTTATCATAAATGATTTTTTCGTATCAGAATTTTTAATACTGACAAAATACGATTGAATAACTGGAAACCGTGATTACATTATTCTCAATTAATTTTCAAAATAACTGGGTCAAGTTAAATTTTCCAATCTAAAATAAACATTTTTTTCTTAAAAATTTTCATCTTTCCATTTCATGGTAGAGGCTCCGTTAGAGAAAATATTTACCGATTGTAGGCGACTGCGTAAAAATGATCTTATTCCTCTTTTTTCATTAAACGTACTTGTAAAGCGGAGGAGAACATAAATATTTTACATAAGGTCTGTTTTTATGCCATTTTTATCCAATTACTACTCCTGTTGTCTACTTATAATTCCATCTTCTAGTCTGAAAATAGACTCAGTGGACATTTCTATTCAAATCAATAATATTTTCAGATCTTTCTGGAGTATAACTTCTCTGGTTTGGTACCTCATGTTTAGAGTTTGGTTGCGTATAAGTTGGGAAAAAGGTATCTATACAGTAGAAATAATATAGAAGATTCTTTCCTGCAGAGTCAGGGTGTCCTGCATTCTTATTTCCGGTAAACTTCTTTGACAAGCATCAGAATATTGAATTGCCTCCATTACTTCGTTTGAATACGTCGCGTCTGCGGCCTCTGAGGATACTAGGCGACTTTGATTCTCTGGGTGCAAGTGCAACGAACCGTAGGAAGTACTTCTACGATCCAGGGTCGTTATTTTTCTTTTTAACGGCGGTTTGAAATGTGTTCGCTTGGTAAGCTATTTATCACGTCTCGAATTGGCGTAATATCAATGAATCGCCGATCAAGTTGCGAGACATCATTTCTCTCGAGAGCATTGATTGGGAGTGTGCGGTCGCCAATCCGCCCCGTGGCCCATATATTACGCATATTCCTCGCTTTGCCTTTATTTTTGCATCGCGTCTCGCCTTGGCGCGTCGTCGTAAATGGCGTTTTACGACGCGCGGAGGAATGTAATATTGCTGCTGCCCTCTATCGGCGATTCCATCGGGATGAGCAGTGAGACGTGCCGCGCTGGAGAAAGACTTGTCGTAAAACTTGGCCAAGAGGAGACAATCCATTAAGAGACTCCCTCTCTCTCTCTCTCTCTCTCTCGGGAAGGGGATATTTTCTCGCTTCGAGGGAAACTTCTCGGATAGTCGTCGTTTACATTGAATATCATAGACGCGGAACGTGACCAGAAGTGTGAGACTGAATGGATTATCCTTTTTGAGTTATGGAGTGACTACTGAATCTAGTTGATTTCCCATAGTACCTATGATTTTAACGCCGCTGGAAAATAGATTTATGTATTTAAGTTGATAGTGTTTTGATTGCTGAAGTCTTGCTATTTTTCGCTCATATTTTTTTGAAGTTAATAGTAATTGTTTTAACGAAATGTTAATTTAAATCAACAAGGGAAAGTGCTGAAGTTCATAAATTAGCAAAGGGTTGTCAAGGGTAAAGAGTTGTTGATAAGTTACCAAAGCAGTTAAATAAATAAGTTAAAAGAGACAACAACATCGTGTATAATTAAGAAGAATAATTGAGTCACATTATATTTGGTAGTTTTTTTATATTTCCCTTGATTTCTTTCGATTTCCAGAACATTTTTAAGCTTTCTCAAATATTTCACTGTCTTAATTTTCTCTCTCGTACATATAATTCATATTAATGTTTGCATTTCCAACTATATATGATTCCCGATCTTCTGCCATGAAAATAACTGGCGGAGTATTCTTGATTTTTAAATGTTCTTTGTTAGCAATCGAAGGGCAAATGAATGTGTGCATAATTTTAAAATGTGATAAGTGACAAGCTCTGGTAGAGAGCGTATTTTTTATTGACTCATCATTACCTCCAGTAAAAATACTACTATTTTCCTTCCAAATTTCATTTATATTGGCTAAAATAATTGTGCAGTCTGGGTAACTTGAGAGGTGCAGGCAGAAGGATGTGCACCTTATACAAAGCATCTCCTCCTCAATGGCATCGTACACGGGCGAGAGAATTACTTCGATTGGAGAAAACGGGTGATAAATAATGGAAGAGAACATCCTGGATACGGAAGAGACAACAATAGTCAGGCCCACGTCAGGCCTAATGTCCAAATCGGATGATAGAGTAATTAAATTTCATTCCATTCAACATTGGAGTAGTTTTGGTATCCTGATGAAATCCATCTTGAATTTTCGCTATTAAACCCTTTACTGTTTTTATTGTGATTTTGCATTCTTGATTATTTTATCCTTGCAAAATGATGTACGCAGTCTAACCGAAATTTTGCCATTCAGCATAATGTGGACAACTTATAAGAGGACAACGAAAGGTGAACATTCGACTTATTCTGTCAAATAGTTTGTAGCAGAGATATTATTCCATTCTTTATAGCCTTGTAAAGAGAAATTGTAGTCTTAAAATATTAAAAATATTTCGATATCTCATCATTTCTTTTATGAAAGTACAAATCACACAATCATGAAGAAAGCCCTTGAAGACGTAATGTCATTTAAAGTATTGACAAAAATTGTAGCAAATAATTAATTAAAAAAGCAATTGTGTGGGGGTAGTTATGTAAAATATGTCGATGGCTTTAATCCATGACAAGACAGTTTGCGAAATCTCTTGTACATACCTCGCTTGTCGCCTATTTTCCAATTCTAGCCTCACGAAATTTATCCTCCAAAACATGTTTATCCTCCCTTTTGTCATTGCCACTTTAAACGAGTAGTGATGTTGAGTGTCATTCTAAGCACTACAAGCACTGTTTTCTGTTTCTGCACACTCAAAGACATCATCTCAGCATTTCGTTCCCTTCATTTTTTATTCTATTGGAGAGCAAGAAACATTCACCTTATCCTCAAAAATTATATGTTTCTCGCGAGTAAAAATCATGTCGTAGTAATTTAAACGAAATATTTTGATTTGGTGCCGGTTTGCAGGGATTGGTAGGTAACGTATTTACTTGAGTCATTAGAGTACGAGAAAGGAGGCGTTCGTGATGTGAGTCTGGAGAAGGTGAAGTGGACGTAAAGGAGGAGGAGGTGGAACGATGAAGTGCTGGACATGGCAGGGGAGGAGGGGCAGCTTTAATATGAGATACGGAGGAGACAGATGGTATGGATGGAGGGAGTACTTAGCGGGGAGGGTATGTTGAAAACGGTGATAGAGGGTAGAATGTTGGGTAAACGAGAGAGAGGAAGGAAAAGAATAGGATATTTAGATACAATGAAAGGGAGTAGAACTTATTGTGAATTGAAAAGGAAAGTCCATGAATAGAGGGGATGTTCCCAGAATAATTCGTAAATACCAATGGAAACGTACCAACGGAAATGGAATACCTTGATTGGTAGAATGCGTTAATATAAAATTCGTTTTTGAAATTACTGTTTTTAAAGTTTAAAATGTGCTTAATTTCAATGGAATTCATTTGATTGTAATTTTCTTTTTCTGCTCAAAGAACAATATCGCTTCATTCACGTCAAAATTGGTGTTTTGCTATAAATCTGCATTTTTAGAGCACTGTTAGACAATTTTTTTTTAAACATTGTTAAAATTTTGTAACCAATTCTTGGTATCTAAACTCACTTTTCGTAATCAGGTGTATTGATTGAAGCCAAAAGTTATCAGAATAACTCATAAGAATTATTAAATCCTTGAATTTCCGTAGTATTTCAAGTCACGCCCTCGCCGTCCGCTGTTCGCTAAAGCTTTTATCAAATAGGAAAGGGTGTATTTGATGCCACCACGAATAAAAATCATTCCCCCAAGCATGCGATTTTATTCTTACGGGAAATAGAAATGAAAATGATCCCTTTCGTTGCTCGGAATCCGAGGGGCACTGCTACGATCACGAAATTTCACAATGCTTGCATTCCGTCTCGCCTCGGCTATAAGGAGGTGAATTTATATGTAACCATATATATTCTCATATATATATGTGTATGTTTTATATGAATGCGTGCATTCGCCTTCGCAATCGTCCTTTCGAGCAACACGGCTTTCGATTCTGGCGGCCGCCCCCTCCTCCACGCCTGCGGGAGGCTGCAATTGTGGAAGTTCACCCGTTGCTAGGTACACCTGCTTCGCTCACGCTGCGTACTTTGCCCACGACGGATATATATGTGAAATGGTGGATTTTTTTTGCCGCGCGGAGTGCATTCTTTCACACAGGCGTCGAGGCGGTCGTATAACCCAGTTAGTGACCCCTTCCCTGCTTCAAAACTCCTTCGTTTTTTACGTCCTTTACGGAGAAAACGTCTCTTTCTTATCGGTTTCTCACACGTTCCCATAGACGAGGGACGTGATCCACGCGGATAGCCTTGTAATTCTCTTCTCCTAGTCTTTTGGCATTTCCAACCGTGTGCTCCTAGGGCATGCGAACGTCGTCCTTATCGCAACTGCTAGTTGGATACCTTTGGCAAACGCCGATCCCTTTGTTGTGCGTCCAATACTGCTGTTCGGAATGCTGATGTCCGCCTCATAGTGGACAGAAGGTCAGCGTAGAAACGAAATAGCTCTTGGGCAGTTGATCAGGCGAAGTCCCAAATAATCAGCTTGCCGAGGGATCGTTGGGCATGATTTCCAGAAACTTTTAAGGCCGTGTATTCCTACAACGGTAATATTCCAGACTGACGCATATTTTATCGCTGATATGCAGCTGTCTTGTGTTTGATGCTCAACATATGCTTAGCATTTTTCAAAGCACAAAATGGTGGCAGTCATGGGCGTACCCAGCGAGGGGCAGGAGGGGGAAGCTGCCTCCCCCCTGGAAGCAAAAATCGCAAATGTCTTTAAGGAAAATAATATTTATTCAGGCGAATACTTTTAAAAACTAATTAAGAGCTTTTACAGTTTCCTTAAAATATTGGTTTCATCCACCTTTTCCATACCTTTCAAATCTTACCTTTAACTTGAACAACCATAGCTTGCCCCCTCCCACCCCCTAGTTTTGATCCTAGGTACGCCCTTCGTCGCAGTAAACTGTTTTCGAAATCTGAACCCTGCAGAATTTTTCGAAGTGTCAAGTTACTGATTTTCTTTAAACTTAGAGCTAAGGTTGCATTTTTGAGAGCGGTGGCTTCGAACGAATACCGCTAAAATGTGGCATTCAGGTTGTAATTCAATTGGTTATCCGTGTAATGTCCCGAAAAAGGTATTTGTGAAGGTGATATTAAAATATTTCTATGCTGCATCATTAAAAATATAATCGATGAATGGCATCCTAATCAAACGTACCGGAGACCTGCAAAATTAATTAAAGTTACAAGTTTTCATTTTCTTATTTCTTTGAATAATTTATTTAAATAATTTATTGCTCATCCAACGTGAAACCATAATTACGGGTTCACTTCCTGCTTAATTAGATCCTCAAATTAGTCTCTGCAGCCAAGGTTGGGTAAACAACCATAAAAATCTTTAAAAAATATTAGTTATAATATGACTTCACGTAATATAAAGTGATCCATGAATAATTTCTCCATTTGGGATCACTGCCAGTGCCTCTGAGGAACCTTTCCTTTGGTGAGCACATATTAAAGTAGTTTTAATATGTGTTTTCACACTCTTTTTTCGGAATGTGTGTATAAATTACACAGCTACAGTTCAGAAATAATTTACTGTTGTTGCCTCAAAGCTATGGAACGATTTGCCGAAACAGGTAAAAGGCAGTGCATCACAGGAAATATTTAAGAAAAGGATTGTCACCCACCCACTTTCTTGCTACCCATGAACACTGATCATGTAATTTAATAATAATTTATCTGCTCATTGATGTGTTTATATCTATTGCTGTGTTGGAAGTAGTAATCTAGTTCTTGTTTCATTTGTTAAGGTAAATTTCCTTTTTTAAGGTTGTGTTATTTATTTCTTGGTATGTTTAATGTTCGTTTTTCTGTTAGAAAAAGAAATTATTCTTTTCCAGTTTTACTATGTTAATTCCAGTTTACTATGTTAATTGTACTGCTCACCACTTTAACAATCTCTATTTTCCAAAGGAGTTAAAACTCCTAGAGCAATAAATAAGTTAATTATTAATTATTATTAAATTGGTCAGTTATATGAGTTAATCTCGGGGAATGGTTTTCAAACATGGGAAAGGGTAAAATGGAATTATTTGAAATGCGATGAGAATGGTGTACGTGTGTGGGTGGGCCGTCAGCAAGTTGAGACTGCAGGGTGTTTAACGCCGGCTCTTTTGCGAGCCGTGCGAATTCCTTTGGTGACCACTCGCCGTCCTTGACGGCTCAGAGCCAGTAATGTTCGCCGACTAAAAGGCTGAAGACGAGAGGCCTCTTTGAGTGAATTTAATTATCTGCGCGTGGAAGGTGTCTGCTCATTGCTCTCCGAGAGCCTTGCGGTTGGACAATGTGATGTGATGTATGTGACTCCGTAGAAGGTGTTTGGTTACAACCATTTCCAATTAAGCGCACAAGGAAATGATACCTACTCAATTTTTATCTCTGCCTTTAGAATTTATCATAGCCTTCAATCCTATATCCTAAAGAAATTATGGCTCAGCGAATGTTTATTGGAATGAAACATTTTCATGCATGGTGGTTACTGACCTTCGACCGCGTTTTTTGACGTCAGATGAGTTTCGCCGGCAATTAAAATTTTGTTCGAGAGCATTTCCTCCATAAATGCCTGCGCGAATATGAACACTTGAGTAGTTTTTCTTTACAATTTTGTTTTACGGATTAAGAAATCATGCACTCTCAGCAATAGAATGGAGGCTTTTTCTGCATTTAGCGGCATACATCTGAACCATTGATTCCGACTGCAGGATTTTTCAATATAGTTAGCTTATTTTGCTTTCTGTTTATGAGGAATGTTTGGATGTAAATCATACCTTAGTCACATGCGTGAAACACATTATCTCTTTTATGTGTGTGTGTGATGAACGAAATAATGTTTGGTACAAGCCATAATAAGTCACAAATGTTATCTTTCTCTGCATCTGTCTCGTTTGTATCCCTATGAAATTTTTCGTTTGTTTATTTGGTGAATAATTATTTATTTGCTCAAGTCCTTGTATTTAAAAAAATGCAGTGAAGTAATTGATTATACTAATTTCACGGAGAAGTCATTGACAACTTTGTTTGTTATGAGAACGCTTTCTTAGGACAACGGATCGCATTTTCTGTAGACCATGGAAACTGGAGCACTGGGCTGACTACTGAAGCAGCCGTTATTGATTGGAAAGCTCTGCCAAAACTCTCAGAAGTGGGCATGAATGGAAGGGGTGTTAAGAATGGAATCTTCGACACGAGTCGGCGATAAATTATCCAATTTGCTCCCTGCTCTTAACATATGAATCTTCCTCCCTTAGTATTATCTGGGTCGGCCGCTGGTTCTGGAGTATGTCACTGCGGTCGCTGTGGCGAAATGCCTGCTAGCGTTGGCGACAATAGCCGGGGTTGCGCGAGGGTCTTACACTGAGCACTCTGTGGGTCACGCTCCTGAACTTCTCGAGCCTGGAACTGTTGGAAGCCTACGTTCGAGGTTTCTGTACCATGGGGAACTCCAGCATTCCGTCGTCTTTGTTTTAGTTTTGTGAAACCATAATTTATGTATGTGATGCGCGAAGTGAAGAATTTTGTATTATCAGTAGAGATGCTACAGCCGAAATTTTCCAGAAAAATTGAAGCCGTGACTTCTAGTTTTTTTAACCTTAAGTTCGCCATGTGAGGTTTTAGATATGTGTTCCGCAAAGCAGACATCCTTGTTGTACAAATTTAGGCGGGAATCACCCCATTAAATATTTAAGGGAATCGATTTTTAATTTTGTCTTGCAGGTGATGAAATTGAGATAAAATCGGACTTCTTGACCACTCCTGTTGTTTTAATACATTTTATTTTCTTCCTGAACGATTGGAACATTTAAAAAAAAGACTAATGTCTCACATTCAGAACATATTGTATTGCTCTGTTAATTCCTTCCCACTCCAAGCGATAAAATTCGCCTTTTGAATAATATGCTGTGGCGCCCTTGCTAAAAATTCAGGCACTGGAAATAAATGTGACCAAAAGAAAGTTAAGAATACATCAAACGCCAAATAAATACAAAAGAAAACCTATTTACTCCGTGCATCTGACAATTATATTTTTCTCTTGATTCCACAGTGAATGAAATCAGAATAAGCAATCATTAATGTTATCAATGTTTCTTGGTTATCTCTGGAATGTAACATCGTGATATGCATAGACATTATTTCAAATTAGGATTGTATGCTTCTTGCTATCTACATAGTAGCATTCATTTTCTCTTGTCTTTCTTTAATTTAAGGAACTTCCTGTTATACTTTGACGTTACAAAATTCCCTACAAATATCGAGTTCTATCTTCAGTACCTTATCGATTCGTGCTGTTTTTGCTCTTCAAATATTTCAGGATGTTTAGTGTAAAATATGTCTCTCTCTTCATTTAAGTTACCAGGAAACCCTCTTCAAGTAGTGAAAGTTAGTTGATGGTAGATGCTCACCTCGACTCAGTTTGGTTATTTAAATTAGTATTTGAAAATATATTCAAAGAGGGCTTCAAAGAAAGAAAAATACTTGAAAGAGGCTGCTTTCATTATCCAGGTCTTTGATATCACTCATTGATACACGCTTAACCGCATCTTTTCTTGACGAAATCGGAAATCCCGTGAACTTGGCTTTCGTTCATTGAGGCATTAAAATTCAATTGCCGAGAATTTAACGAATATACAATCATTTTATATTCGCGAATTGATTATCTTGCCTCGTGGTCTCAGAAATTAGACCCCACGACATTAAATTCACCCTTGATTTTTGAGTTTTTTTTCTATCCAAGGGCACGTAAAAGGCTTTGCTGTGATCATTAATGCTCGCTTGGGAAGAGTTCAGTGGAAAAGTGTACAATTAGCATTCGGATTGGCTTCACGTGGGACGACGGCGCTATCGTAATTAGTTGGAAGGGTTAGAGATTGTTGGGGGAGGGGATTGTCGGAGGGGAGGAGGAAGGAGGGGAGGAGGAAGGAGGGGAGGAGGAAGGAGGGAGAGTTTTTTGAGGCGGTAAAATGTCCTCAATTGCTTCCTCGCCTTCGAATCCAATCTGGGGAGGGAGGGTGTCTGTCTCCTTTCTCCCCATCTTCATATTCTCCTCCCCGGGGAATTCTCCGCGGCCGCTTCTTGCCTCGGTGCGGCTGCGACCGCCATTATGAGGAAATATAAGGGAGAGAGAATCTCCTTTTTGAGGGAGGGTGGGTGTGTTTTTTTCTCTCTCTCTTTCCTCTTCTTCTTCTTCTCTCGCGTGGGGCAATTTGTATGCGAGGCATCGCCGGAGCCGACTTAATGGCCGCGACTTCTCCCCACGGGAGCACAAGAAATTAGATTCCCCCCTCCTCTCCATCCTATTCACGCCTCCTCCAACCCAAGAGCCCCCCTCTTCCCCCACCCCTCGCCGTAGTTGCGTTAAAATCTTCGGTCATGTAAACACCGAGGACAGATTTCGCCACGATATAATCATTTGGATTATGTAGCTAGGATTCGAACCCGGATCTCCCGGTCGCCGATCAGGTATGCAACCAGTTTCACCACTGAGCAATCATCTTCCCCGGCGAATCTCATAATGGGTTTCCTGAACATGGCCTCAAGTCCACGCTGTGGGACAGAAGACGGAGGTCCTGCTCACTAAGCCACTGTCGGAGAAATAAAGCCTACTTATCAGCTCTCTATTCCGTGGCTGACGTTTTTCAAAACGCTGCATGAAACAAGTAACTTTAAACACAGTCAAGCGGATGAATGTCAATTTATATATACTAACGATGAAACTCCGTATGATAAAATCATTTGGCTTTACCGGGAATCGAACTCGGATCTCGCGATTGCCGGACAGGTACGCTACGAGTTACACCACCACCGATCTCTCAGTGTAGCAGGTAAAGCTCAGGGCAGCAAGGTGAAACTGTGCAGCGTTCACTAAATGTTAGGAGGATTTAAAGATTCCTAAGCGAATCTCAGAATTTATTCCTTGGTGTATAAAACTTTGCGTCCGTTTAGGACACCAGCCGTTGACAAATAAAAATGAAATGCTCTAAAGAAAAAACTCTTTAAAAACTATTTGGATAAAGACTCTTTAAAAATAGTTTCTCCGAGGCCTGCGATAGTATCTAAAATTAATAATCTAGATCCGCAATATACTCTAGTTATTTATTAAAGTCCTTTATTTTCCGGGAGAAAAACGAATTACCATCCCTATGCGTTCGGCAAAATATCTTTCTTAATTTATCGTCTCTGTCGGACCGGGAAAACTCCAGTTCGAGTGTCCAGATTTGGTCACCAGAGGACGCGCAGCTTTACTATTGGCGTCTTAGATGAGTCGCGGGTGTGACTGGTCGCTCTTGATGAACAACAGGTGCCGCCACATTTCCGGACCTCACGTCTTCCAAACCCCCCTCCCCCTTCCTATTCTCCCCCTCACCTCCAAACCGCCAGATGATGTTGATGATGATGATGACGACGACCGGGGAAGTGGGCGGTCTCCTCTCTCGCCCGTTCATTTGAATTTTTTGATTAACGAGGTGGGAAATTTAGAATTCCCGGTCCAGCCTAAACCACCTCCCCTCCCCCTCAAGCCTCTCCTGTTCGTTAACAGCAGACCCCAAGATTTTCAGCCCTACTGGATGACATTCTGGAATAGCCTACGCCATGTGCTGCTTTCATAACAAGGACACTCACTGCCACGCTGTTTAAGCACTTGCATGGTATATCACTCGTTGTGTGTCACTGAAAAATCATTTATGTCGTGAAAATTTTTTTCAAACCCCTTCTGTCATGCGGAATACCTTACAGGGTTCCCACTCAACCGTGAAAACCTTAAAACCGTGAATTAGCCGTGAATTTCGTCTACCGTGAAAAAAACTTAAAATAGCTGTGAAATTCGTCGTAAAACCTTAAAAACCTCTCAAACTTGATTGTAGATCTACGATTGACGGATCAAAAGAAAAGTCGATGTGGCGATCATATTTCAAGGTCAGTCACTCGCTGACACTTCCACGCATTTATCTGAACACGTATATTTGATGCGCAATTATTGGTCCATGTGTCATTACGACCCACAGACCTAATGCTGTGATTGGAAGACCTTTAACCAAAGTGATCATTAACCCTGGCGAGAAATCAGACACCTCTTCACTTCCCTGCCATCCTCCATTTTCCCACTCACAACCTTTAGCCGGCCCTTAATTTTACTAACGATGGGCGACGCCATAAGAGCACTTTCATTGCTGCGTTTGCATTCCTGGCGTTTATCGCGTTTGATATATTTTTAGTTAACGTGCGGCCAGTGATTTTTGTGTGATATGTGATCGATATTTCTTCTTAAAATGGCTTATCAACAGACCGTGAATTTGACCGAATTTAGACCGTGAAAACCTGGAAAAAACCGTGCGTTTTATAATTTAGTTAGAGTGGAAACCCTGCTTAAGAACGCTAATTCATTTATTTAGTTTTTGAATGGCATGGTCTCAGTTCAGTGCTGAATTTCGCTCGAATACGCCGATAAGATTCCTTCAAGAGCCCAGTCGTGGTAGCCCAATGGGTAGAGCGCTCAGCTGCTGCCGGGTTCACAGTCCGAGGAAAGCCTTAGGACACCTCCAAACGAAATCCTCGAAGTGTTAGGTGGCAAGGGAAAGGAACTGCTGGATATGTGATATTCATAAGCACGTGGTTGAGTCCAGTGTGAGCTCTACTTTCTCGTATTCTAATCTACCATCTTGTTGAATCTCTGAAAGTGAGTCTCATTAATAATGTGCCTTTAAATCTTTAGGTTTCTTCAGTTTCTTCGATGCCTGCGGAATTATCGTAAGATATGCGGTTCCACAATGAATTTAAGATAAGTATTGTCATTCTTGACGCACCTTGTTTGCAATGAGTCGGACAGACTGGAAGTCTTTTGGTTCAGGAATCGAATTTCTGTTAATCTAGTTGAGAGGGTTTTCCTGCATAATCATGTATGTACATCAAACGACTTTCCTCATGACTTGTCAATTATGTAAAATTCTTTTTCGGATGATTTCTTTGCAGATGCCAGAACGGTTAATTTTCCCTCTCAGTCTGTCTCTGTTTTTCTTTTGAATATGGATGCTCATTTTATTCAATTAGTTACGCTAGAGCAGTCGTTTTTTTCAGTTCGTTCATTTCCTGTGGATAATGGGTCAATGCCTTCCAATGGTTTTGTAGCCAAAGCAGGAATATCATTTTCAGAAGCATTTGCTGGCTTCATCACGCCCAATGTTCTTGTGTAAATTACTTTCGAGCAATATTTTTTCTTCCTTGATTTCTCAGTTGAATGGCTACTATTCTCAATACTCTCGGCTTTTCTCGCGAAATCAAATTGATGCACCACATGGCATTGAATTCATTAAGACGGCTGCTGTAATCCAGTTAATTCACTGTTGTTGACCAAGCCTTTTAATCATTTATCTCCATTTCAAGTGATGAGCCATGCGTTTTTTCGTTAGGCGCTTTTTTTGGAAGCTAAATGAGTAATTCAATTCCAGTAAAGCACCTTATATCTTAGAAGTTTTAGGTAAAAATATAAACAAAGACTGTTTGCTCTTCGAGGAATATTTTTGTATTTACGTTCTCGCATTACAATATTTATTTCAAGCTAGCGCACCTTAACAATTGTAAATATGTTCCATATTAATAATTATTTCATTTTTAGATCATAATAATGGGAAAATTTCACTATTTTTGGGAAATTCTGCCATTTTATAAAAATTAATTGATAAAAAATAACTTATTTTGCAATGAGTGATCAATCGCGGACTATATTGTGGAAGCGTTGAGGGAAAAAGTGTGCTTGGAGTAAGTATAATACCGTCTTGCTGGTGACCATTCTTTCGAGGGTGGATGGGTACCTCCTTAATTTCGACAGCATATGCCGCTGTCATTTTCTTCTAAGTCCATGCGCACTCATTGCTTTCAGCCATCGATCTTCTTCCAAGCTTTCACTTTCCTCCTCCCACAAAAAGGCGAGCCTGAATTCTGGAGTGCCTCCTAGACACACATACATTGAGAGGGCCTCGCCCCTCCGTGGCCCTCTTGGAAGACAAGGGCCCTTTCTCACGGACCCGAACACATGAAGAGAGACATCATAGCTAACGTCGCGAGGAATGCCGGGAGCGATATATTCTCGATTGGACCGGGTCGAATTCACATTCCTCCCGTGCGTGGAACAAAAGGCCTTTGGGAAGCAACTCTTCCGGATTAAATGTTCGATTTGTGTGCGTCCAGGGTCTCTGGAAATGTGTGTTCCACTTGCCTCTTCGGGTTCAGGGGAGGGGGGGGTGTTGGGTTTGGCTGGCTGGTGGAGTGGGTCGTGTCTCCTGGATCCCATCCATCTTTGTGGGTCGTCGTGGCGACCCGGTGCGATGGAGATGTTGCAACGCCGCTAATGGCTTCCCTCTTTTGTTTTGGGTCCTCTCGAGCGACCTCTCCTTTCGAAATCTCGACTCCTCCGCGTCTGTGCCTCATCGCCAACCCTCACAGATCCTCTTCCTCATATATGCGTGCTTCCCTCCTATATTCCTCTTTTTATACGGCAAATGATCTTTTAAAACCGTATGAATTCTGATTGAAATCATTGCACACACTCGCGTCTGGGCTCTATGATATGTTTACTTGCCATTGATATCGTTATATGGGGTGTTTGTAGATAGTATTATTATTAAAGCATTCAACCGAATAAGGTAGGTTTCCATGGAGTACTTAAGAAGCATTCTGGGATCCTCCCCTTCCTTATGGACTATGTACCTCCCAAAATTCACTGATTCAACTCTTGATTTACTTTGTGGCATTCCATTATAAGTTTTCCTGGATATCAGACAAATTCCTTATACCACTTATTTTCAATTACTTATTATCATTATTTTTCCAAAGAGGGTTAAATGACAACGTCGTGTTCATGAAGAGTGATTGTCGCTTAAGTGCAAACCCGAATTACTTCAAAATGAGGAGAATCTTCGTCGGCCTATTGATGGAATACACCACACGGAAATGAAATACATCGGCAAAAATCTACTTTACACAGTTTAACTCATGCACATGGCAAAAAGTAAACAATCATGGCATTGGAACGACCGATACCACGAACACAACCATAGCGGACATTCACCCTCGCGGTACACGAATGTCAGCTATTTAATCTCTACGCACGCAATATCGTATGGTGGTTGTTCGCTAACGTGGAAGCTAGTTGTCTGTTTCCGTGGGGGATTCGAAATAAGTGGTATAAGTAAATGTCTGATATCCAGGAAAACTTATGCTCCTCCCTCTTCAATTCACAATACTGTCTCTCATTCTCTCTTAAAATCCTAGTCTTTTCCTTACCATCCGTCGTTTGGTACGCGGAAATTCAACGCCCACGGGTGCCATTTGGCACCCAGTGCAGTGCTGAGCCAATACTCTTGCAATGCATTTAATATGCGAATTTTAGTGTACATTTCGGTGCACATACTTCGTAGAAGGTTTCCTCTGTTATTCAGCCAGTTTGAATTGTGTTCATTGTGTTGTGCCATTATATCGTACTTTATAAAAATGAACTTTGTACGATTTAAAAAACACTTTGGTCGCTGACGGGTTAAATTACTATGTATCTATATCGTATTGTCACAGTCTGGGCGCTCATTGCATCTATCGCGACATCACAGTTAGTGCGTCGCGTGAAATTCTGGGAGCGATATTTTCGACTGGACCAGGTCGAATTCTCATTTTTGCAGCTATTTTTGGGAGTTTATATCGACTAAAACACGGCTATTTTTCAATATGTACAATCTAAAAAGTCATTTTTCTCGGAGGTAAAGGACTTGTCCTTTTACCAATGCGTATTTTCATCGTTTCATTCTCATTTGCTTCTTCGTTCTCTCTTCCTCATGCTTCTCTTCTCTTGCTCCTTTGCAAATTGAATGTGATGCTGCAAGTTTTTTTTTGTGTTTAAAGGGCGCATTATTTCACTGTAAATAGAATTATATTCTTCTCTTTTACCTCATAAACATGAAACGACCGGAAAGTGTTCATTAAAACTCATTGCCTACGGAAATTCAATTCCAACTCGGCGAACTCTAGGTCTCCGTTAATACGACCGAATCTCCTATCTACGTCACAGTGAATGCATTCGTTTTCTTGATCACCTCTTATTGCTTTTTTTCCGTTGCTGTTGAGTTTTTTTCGTCTGAGCTTTCATTTCCTTTTCACACTCCAAAGTTGCTCAAAGGTCATTTAACTCTCCTAATTTATTATTAAATCATTTTTTTCTTTAAATGTTATAGATTTTTTTTTTTTTTTAATGCCTCCTTTCTCACAACTGGAAAATCTTATCCTATTTATCAAATATTCCGGTCACGTACTTATTTTTTCCCCATAGAAAAGTCACTCCCGCTTTAAAAAAGTCTGTTTTCGTCGACGGAGGGCGCTAATTTTCTCGCGTCCATAATCCGAGCATTTGTCTTTTGTCTTTATTTTTTTTGCGAAAGCGGGAAATTAGGCCAGCGCAGAACTGTAATTTTTTCGGCGGTAGCTAGTTCATATCCGCCGCGGGAGATGAAAATGAATGGAGGCTTTTTTTTTCCTCGCCATCATTTCCGCCTCGTCCGGCGACTTTCAACCCTGCTCATGCTCACATTTATTTGCTGGGACGCCGACTGCGGCGCCGCCACCGGCAATTGTTTCGAAACAAACTCACTTTTAAGAATGATCCAAGAGGTAGTTATAACAAAAAAAAATATAAGAGATTTGGAGAGCGAGCTTGCTGTTATAAAAAAAATTCATTGCCTTTCGTTTGTATTAACATCGTTTAATTTCAACACATGTGAGTCATTATTACAATTATGGGCGCTACCGTATGCGCCTTTCAAGAGATAATTGCGAAAAAGTAAAGAGGAAATCATAATTTTTGTTCATTCCCCTATTAATGTGAATTTTTTTGCCTGTATTGCACGGGTTACCCATAACTCTTGAACGCACAAAAGAAGCGGAGATTGGAGTTTATATGAAGACTGAGTTCGTCATGGATACCTTGAATGTAAGCCTTACGCAATGCATGCGCTGTAAAAGTAACAAATTAAACTTATTTCAGTATTTATTAATGCGCTTGTTGTGTTAAATTTTGACTCCCGTAAAATGACCGAGTTCGGAAAATTCCTCGGGAAGTTTTCATGTACACTGAAGGTATAAGTTTTCCCTGAGGTATATCATCATTCTCATCAATTATTATAGCTAGATTTCAGCATTTAAAATTATAAATTAACGATTGCATGTTCCAAGTTTTTCCATAAGGCTTGGTGCATTTTCCCCTTTTAGGGGTGTGTCAATTAGTGTTTCGGTAGTTCAGCTCTGAGTTCGATAAATTGAGTGAAAATTGCAGAAAAAATTAATCATGTTCACGAATTACATGGTTATTGATCAGTTATACTAACTAGTGGTGAGTAATTACTATAATTTGGTAATAATTCATTTCTCGAGCTTGTAAACTTCGAAAAATGCATCGGGGTGTCCATTTAGCGGAAGGCGTAAAGTGACTTATGGCTTGAGTGTCGTTGTTGAAAGTGCTACAGTCACCAGGCAAAGATAAAAAAAAAAGTTACATTGCTTGCAATAGGGTGGTTTCCTATTATTTTTTTATTGCCTAAATCGAAAGATTATTACTCCTGGAGTGCGTATTTCACGCTTTTAGATTTTTAAATGACGATATCTATTTTTCGCTATGAAATGAAAAGTGAAAATTTTCAAGCGCGCTAAACGCGACGCGTAAGTATGAATGCCGGGAAATCTCTCCGTGTGACGTATTTCTGGTTCCCGCTGCCGCCCTGTGAGGTGACCTTGAGGCAAGTTGAGCGCTGATACGCCGCAGGCTGCTAGCGGGTAGCTGAGTACCCTGCTGGCTGGTAGCGCTTGGCTTAAATAAGGATTATTATTACCTTATCAAATGAAGAAAACTTTCCGACCTTAGCCAGTTTTAATAAGTGATTATTAAGACATGTTTCCCTGAGCTCTGTGCCTCATGCATGCATTTGTAACCTCAGACAATGTATAACTCCTATCTTCTCGTATAGAAACTAGGTCCCTGTGACGTCACGTGGAGTGGCATCGCATGGGCACCAATCTGGCCTTTTTCAAATGAGGATAAAATTGACCATTGCTATTCGTCTAAACTGCGATTTGTAAAACTAAAAAATATATACATTATGAATACAGTAATGGTGGGTAACGAATCGCAATCAATGCCTTTCGTTTTCTTTGATGAAGGAAACTACCCTATTCGTCCGGGGAGAAAAGAAATTGGAAAAGTTTTCCCGTTGAATTTCAATTTATGTTGAATGTCGAACGGTGCTGCCATCTAGCGTACGATGCAGAGGGTACTATTAGGCGTTCGAGTTTTGACAAAGTGGACACATAAATTACATTAATAACATAGGTACCTACCTATTATGATGTAAGTAGGCTTCACGAAGTTCTTCGCCATCTTCTTCCCGATTTTTATCGGTGAATCCACATATTCCGCCGGTCGAACTTCCTTATTACACCCCAATCATTCACGTGAGAGACGAAATCTCTTAGCTATGAAATGACTGGGCCTAAAATCCTTCAACAAGCAATGTGCATTTTAATATGCGTTATTTTTGATAAATGAAAGGAAAAAAATATTTAAATTGCTTTTATTTATGAGAAGTTACGCAAGTGCGTGAAAATACCCTCAAATTTGCATTCATATTTAGGTAAACCGAAAACTTAAATGTGAGGCAAAAAAGCCGCAAGCGTGCTCTGGCGATATACTCACGGGTATGTGTAGTTGTCAACGGGTATAGTTGAACACGGCAATTTTTATTAGATTTCACTTTCTTTTGGAGGTATTGTCAAGCGCTGATTTTCCATTTCCCCACAAGATCACATCCTACCGAGAATATACGGAGGCCGTACCGCTATCCCAGTGGCAAGCGTAGCAAGTTTCCCCTTATCAGTGATTCCTCTTTCGCTCTCTAGTTGGCGTGTCACTTGTGAGGGATTGCGATTTACGCAAGTAGCTAGTAAATATACTGTAGGGGCTGTATTCGAGTTTTAAGCGTTGTCAGAATTCTGCCATCTTGGTTTGACCATTTTCGGACTTGTATTCTCAAACAGTGTACGTATATAATCAAGTATTCTATTCCTTATATCGCCTCTGATTTATAAAATGAAAATGTAACAATTACTTCTTGAGTCTCGTAGGAGTTTTTCGATCGTTCCTCATATTACTGTGTATATTAAACTGTCGTTATAGTAATACCGTGGTGATAATATATCGTCGTGAATATACTTTCATACTATTAATGCGACCGGTCCGCCATCGTAAGATTTCTATTGGCTGTAATCTTATTAATTACCCGTAGAAATGCAGGGGAATGGATATTTTACACTTGTAAAATGTTATTTTCGGCTAAGCGAGTTGCATAGCCGAACCGTGGTGACCAATTTTTCCCTTGGGAAGAAATATTCGAGGCATATTTTCCCATAATGAGAGAAAAAAAGGTTTACTATGTTCATTTGCGATAGTTTATTTAACGTAACATTGATCATGACCGAAAATTTCGCCAAATAAATAGCAGTGACTCTTATGAGATTGTCAATGTTTTGGTGTCAAAGTAGGCGTGGTTATCCTACCCAAGCACCCCTGCGATTCCTGCCACACTGTGCTCAACGCTCGGAACCAGTGGTGCCCGCTCCAGTATAGGTATTTACAACCTCCTTGGGTACACGCAAGGGTCGACGATTCCGCCCACCTGGTCACTGTGCAGAGGCGCCAGTGCAGTCGGCGCCGCCACGTGTCGCGCAGTGCATGCCGGGAGACACACTCAATCGGCAGCCACCTCTCTCTCCCGATAAAGAAAGAAAGAAAATGTCGGAAGTGGAGGTAATGGTGATGGGTAGTGAGACGGTTGGTTGGTGGGGTCGTCTCAGAGGAAAAATACGGTGAAACTCTTTATAGGTTTCCCCTGAGGAACATGAGTGTTTGGTTTGCACTTCGCTTTGCGGCGGGAGAGAGAGGATAAAAAAATAAACATTATTCTTCGTTGGAGAGGTGAGTGAGGTTCTTTTTTTTTACACGGGAGAAGTAAGGAAGACTTGGAGAGACGGTCGGTCGGCTGGGCAGTTACTACTTCTTTCTCCCGGGCGTCTGCTCTAATGGCGAATGAGGTTTGGGGAAATGGTGGCCACCGCCAATTAGGCCCTTGATGGATTTCTGCGGGAAGTTATCGGGCCTGGGCGACGTTCAGGGGGCGGGAAAAGGGGTGGGAGGATAAGTGGTGGGGGTTGGTGGAAGGGAGGGAATGCATGCGGCGAAAAAGGAAAACAGGGAGCAAGAGGAAGGATATATATCCGCTGAGCCGAGGCGGGGAAGAGAAGAGGAAGATTGAAAAGCGTTACTTAGGTGCGCCGTTTTATGTCCGCAAGGGCATTGTGAAGAGTGTAAACAGTTTCCGGCGATGATTTCTCAACATTGGCGCCTTAAATAGCTTGCCACTGTGGTAATGGACGGCAGAATAATCTTCTTCACTTAATGAATAAGTACTAGCTTCATCTCACGAAGGTATTACGTCATCATCGAGTGCTTTTTTTTTTGCTTACGAGAAGACGGGGCAATAAATCGGCCAAATAGGGTATTTTCCTTCATCGAAGAAAACGAAAGGCATTTATTGCGATTCGTTACCCACCATTAGTGTATTCATAATGTACAAATTATTTGGCTTTAGAAATCCCAGTTTATACGAATGGCAAAGGTCAATTTTAACCGCATTTGAAAGAGGCCAGATTGGCGCCCATGCGATGCCACTCCACGTGACGTCACAGGGACCTAGTTTCTATACGAGTAGATAGGAGTTTTACATCGTCTGAGATTACCAATGCGTGCACGAGGCACATAGCTCAGGGAAACATGTCTTAATAATCACCTATTAAAACTGGCTAAGGTCGGAAAGATTTCTTCATTTGATAAGGTATTAATAATCCTTATTTTAGCCAAGCGCCAACTGATAGCAGGATACTCTGCTACCTGCAAGCATCCTGCGTCGTATCAGCGCTCAAAGCCTCGCCTCAAGGTCACCTCACAGGGCGGCAGCGGGAACCAGAAATACGTCACACGGACTTTTCCCATCACTCCGACTTAGCTGTCGCGTTTTCGCGCGCTTGAAAATTTTCACTTTTCGTTTAATCGCGAAAAATAGATATCGTCATTCGAAAATCTAAGAGCGTGAAATGCGTACTTCATGAGTAATAATCTTTCGATTAAGGCAATAAAAAATAATAGGAAACCACCCTGTTATGAGACACAAGCGTGAGATACTAATTAACTTAAACCAGAAAAGACATTATTCATCTCTAATATCATTAAAAAAAACTGAGTGCATCTTACAATCCTCTTCAATAACACACCGTAATCCTTCATTCCCTCCCATGTATTTAGCCATCTCCTCAAACTTTATGCCGACTCTGGCAGACATTTTGCGCCTTTTAAGTACTTCGTGAAAAACGCACTGCAAAACACTTCCCAAGTGCGACTAACCGCGTAAAACTTCACTGTTTATCCCGGTTTCGTCGACCATATTGTAAAATTACGTCAAGGACACCAGCGCCAGCCGTGGTGAATTGAGTCCCGAATTAAAAATTACAGTTGAAGGATGGGTTGAAGGGAAGTAAGGCTGAGGCAGACCACAGGTGAAATACATGGAGGGGGTTATGAAGGATGTAATGTAGGAGAATTATGTAGGCTTTAAAAGATTGGCCTATAGGAGAATTGAGTGGAGAGCTGCGTCAAACCAATCTTAGGATAGATTACTTTTCAATGATGATGAAAGTTCAAATTTAGAGGTAGGTAGATTTATTTGCTGAATCATGCGGATTTTGATATCTTCATCTATACATGTACTCAACAATCCTTCGCAAACTTCTAACGTAAGGCACATAGGTATTACTGCATTTGTTTCATTTTAACATTACAATGAGTATCGTTGGTTGAAAAATTGCATTTTGTATTATTGTTTTTCTTTTTTCCGTAAATATATGGTCTTTCTTTGTATACTTTGAAGTAGTACACTTGTTAACCTACTTTAATTAACTATCGGATTAATATCCTGAATTAACGAAACATTGTGAATGAAAGCGGGTTGGACGGAGTATTTAGTCCTCTCAAAGGTAGTGTGGAGGTGACGCTTTTTCTGCGCAATGGGCTTCCCTTCTGGGTGAAGCGCTTTTTCCACGTGTGACCGGGGCAGGCAGGCAGGCTGGCAGCAGGGGTTGGCAGTGAGGCTGAAATGGATGGGGCAAGGCAAGAAGCAGAGAGGAGGAGGAGATCTTTGGGTCGTCCACGCCCTCCTTGTGCCGAATGAGAGGGCCCGGCCCTTGAAAAGGGCCCTTTCTTCCTCGCCCCAACCAGCAAGCGAGCGCACCCTCTGTCCCTGTCGGAGACACAAATCACGGCGCGAGGTAGGAGGAGAAGTCTTTGGGCGGAAGGGTATGGATGGGACGTGGCCTCCTCCTCTGCAAGCGGAGAGAGAAGTTGGGAAGAAGATGGCCTTTCTGTTCAGGAGAGGAAGAAGAAGGGTGTGAGAAGGAAAAGGGGGTCTGAGCAGGTTGACCTGACTGCGGTGTCCACGGGGTGAGGTGACCTGAAGGGAAACAGAGGTTGTTAGGTGGAGGTTTGTGCATTTTTGTTTATATATTTAAATATTCTACCAATCAAGGCAGTTATCCATGTAGTTTTTAAGAAATATCCCGGGATAATCAAGAAGTACGAGACAGTGAACCCGGGTGGGTGCAAAACATACGAGTTAAACACGTTTCGGCTGTTGGAGCAGCTTCATGTTCTATTCCGTGTCAAGGCCCTGGATATCATATCCCTGTTTCGGTACTTATTACTTGAAAAATGCATACGCAATCATTTCGAAAAATTTTCGATGCATACAGATTAGACCATTATTGATATCTTTTTGTCAAGCGTAAAAATTTGGAGACACTTTCATGTATTATTATTAAATTATTATTCCGATTAAGGTTTATGGAGTATTAAAGAATTACTCTGACAGTTTCCCCTATTCTACGGCCTACTCTCTTTCATTCTGAAAATCCTTTTCTCTCCCTTTCTTTCCTTCGTTTACCCTACATTCTTCCCTCTAACACTGTTTCCAACTTCCCCTCCCCGCTAAGTACTCGCTCCATCCATGCCTTCGGTATCCTCTGTATCTCATCTCAAAGTTGCCTCTCCTCACCTAATATCCAGAACTTCGTCATTCCTCCTCCTCTCCGTCTACTTCACTTTCTGCATTCTTCTACAAACGCATCATGTATTTTTTATATGTTTTGTGCTAATAATTAAGCATTGAGCATATATGGAGATGCAATTATGCACTAGACGAATGGGAGGTGTCTAATCCTTTGGTAGCGGTGGGGGAGAAGTTTGTGAGAAGGTCGTTTCCAAGGAGAAGCGAGAGAGGCAGGCTAGGGTTGGAAGCAAGAATGGAGGTCTGAGGTTAACCTGGCTGTGCGGTAGGGGCACAAGAAGTGACACGACCCTGTAGAAAAGGAAATGGAGGGACCCTACGGAGCAAAAACTATGCTAATAACACCGAAAAAACATTATTAATCTGTTAAATTCGTAAATTCAATTATTTAAAATGAAAAAAAATGATGATTTAGTTCCATAATTTATCTTGAAAAATAGCTTTGATTCCAAAAATAAAGCATAAAAATGTATTTATATAATGTTATTTGAAGCTATTAGCGAGGGAAAATAGGAGATTTACCCTGCTTAATTTTCTACCAAGTATTTATAGGGAAATTAAGAAAACCATTTCTGTTTTTTTTTTCAGGAAAATATTCTTTTAGAGAACTTCATTTGCTCTCTTGAAACTTGTTCATTTACTTGTAAACATCTTCTTAACACATGAAAAATATCTTTAGGGACGCTAACTCTTCGTGGTGTCCTGCATAATTATCAAGACGATTATATCTAACTTATTGTTACATTGCACGAAATTGGGCCAATATGTCACCCATATCAATAGGTAACTCTTTTGCTTTTCTTTTGAATTCAAATAGTAGTTATACACAAAAATCTTATCTGACTGCCAGAGATGAGTGTGAATTAGAATACGTTTTCTCATAAAGTGTAGGCATGAGTGAGGGAAAGCAGAGGCTGTTTTTGGGGCGTAACTCGAAGCAGGGTTGGAGGACGGGGGTCGTAGGGTTGCCCTGGCAAGGCAACCCTGGGACCCACGCGGTGAAGCGACCTCGTTGAAAAGAGCAGTTTCAGTGATCCCAAAGAGTAGAGAATGTGTTCACGATGCCTACAAAACATTTTAAAATCTTAAAAACTAATGAAGTTATCCATTTGACGTGGTGGGCTGAAATTCTTGGAATGAAGAGGACGCTTACCTTTCTCATAATAGGTCTAAGTTTGCCGTTTTTTGGTGAAATTTTACTTTTATGAAAACATAAGATGTGATCTTGAAATTTTCAAGGAATGTGTATGTACAACATTAACGTAGTTTTTAAGTGCAATAAAGTTTTCAGTTAAAATCTCGAGGGTATGTCACGAGGTTAAAAACATGACTATGACTTCTTTTTAACTAAAGGTAACTGAGACAGGCGAGATGTAGTGGGATGACATCTTGATTTCATCAAAAAGAGAGAAGTGGAAAATTGCCAGCTCTCTTTTTCATTAAATCCTTTTCGGCGTTTCGCTGTGCAATTTTCGCCATCATCAGGGCTACAATCGCTTCTGCAAAATCATTTTTCATAATCTAACTAAAAGTAATAAGTACTTGATTTTCCACTAGACAAAGTTTCCACTGGTTATGTTAATTGCTTAAACTCTTCTACTTTTCTACAAATTTTATTTGATATCAATGTTGTTTATTAATAATTTCCTATTATTTCATTTTTATCGTATTTTGTGATGGTTCTCAAGTTTTTTCACATACTATTATTCCTAATAGATGGACACATGTTACTACGATGAGTCATAGATGAGCTAATTTTGATTAAATCTTTTTTTTTAATGCCCTGTCGAACAGTGCCTTTTTTTCATCGAATGGTAATCCCTGCGCAAGATTGTATCTTCTGGGGTACCAAATTTCACTGATTTTCTATCAGGTATAATTTTTAAATTTGAGTCAGAGGTAAATGTTGAACAGGGTTTACTTTAGGTGCACTGAAATTTTTAAGATTATAGCGCAAGCTTAAAGCGGGTTATGAATCACGAGGAAGATTTATCGAGGGGGATTAGTGCGTCCTATTTTGCTGAATGAATCGCTTGTATGCTATATTTTGAATTGGATCAATTTTTCTACTCTTGTGAACCAATGGAGATGGCCTATGATGCATAAAATGGTAAGGGGTTTGTCACTTTCCTCATTAGGATGAATTTGATACGATTTTAATTTCAGTGGACCACCTCGCCGAGTTTAACATCGAAGATTAAAATTCATCCATTGAATTCACCGTGGCAGCATTATATATTTTCAATACATCTAAAGCACTACATGTAGCTGATTTCGAACGCAGTCACGAGTGAAAAATGAGTTGTACCAAAGATGAAATTTGCCTAGAAATAATCAATTGGTTTAGCCAGCATTCCAAACCAGATATGTAGATTGCCGTTCTGGTGTGCTACCAGCTATATTGCCATTCCTTGGTTCGAATCCTGGCCCACCAGAATGGTGAGTTTAATCCTTGATGTAAATTCTAATCGTCTCTTCAACAGTTAGGCGCCTAATGCACCGAAATTATGAGCAAGGTCTCTAATGCTAGACATTTCGTTCTAGTTTGGTTGGGATGTGCTCCACGGAGATGGATGGATAGATGTGTTCTCTTTCCGCGGTTTTCCCGGTAATGGCTTACCGGTACTCCACGGATCCATTTCGCTGAGGAAGAAGACAAAAGGATCCAGCCAGCATCGTAGCGGGTGCTGCCCTCATGAGCGCGGTGCGGAGCGAGAGAAAATAATAAAAAAAACAAAAGAAGTGCAGGGAAAGACAATGGGGAAGGTCGGTCGGTTTTCCGCCGCGGATGAAATTCGGGGCAGGAAGGCCCCCGCGACCGCCTTTAAAACTTGCCGTGGGTTCCGCTATTATTCCGCACTTGATGGCTCCTTCCCTTGCTTCTCATTGTGGGCACCCTTTCTCGCAGAGGCGGAGAAAGAACTTCCTTCATGAGCGCTGAATCCCATTGTGAGAGCATGAGTTGTGGCCCTCACAGAACTTCCACCCTCATCGTAGATTTCACCAGTTTGGTTCCACGCCGGCCCTACAATGTTCTTCCTTTATTCAGCATAAATTTTGCAATGCATTTAACAGTTTTACGCCTTTAATTGGCCGAACTTCTGTCTTTATTGATTCTTTTCATTTGATAATAGTAGCGGGCGTAACTTGGTGGAAACCCTTTATAATAGGAGTTGAAGGAATAAAAAAGTGCGCTTTCTCCAAATGGTCATTTATTTTGTCCAACCAATGTTTCGATACAGTATGCACAGCATGGTTTCGAAACAGCAGCAAAGGACAAATGCAAAGCAGTGCTCCTTCTTGAATAGGACCATAAGGGACTGGATCGACCTACCAGCAAAACTATTCGATTCCTTCCCGAAAAATTTACATGTTTTTAAAAAGCGGTTGAAGAAGTAAGGACCAATGGTTTCTTATGATGTTTCCAATTGCTTTGTACCGTATGTTCATGTTACTACCAGCCCAATGGCCTTCTTTCAACAATTTAATAAGTATAATAATCGAAATGGCACCTAACTCTTAATAGCATAATCCACCTAGAAAGTGTTGCGCTGTTACGAAGGTCGGACAAAATAGATCGCCATGTGGAAAAAGCAAAGCTTTTATTTCTTTAACTCCTACTTTTCACTTTTGCGTCATTCCATTTTTGTACCAAGTTATGCTGAGGCCTCATCAAGAATGCTTGCCCCCTTCGCTATTGATTTTTCTATCCACTTGCTTGTTATTTTCATGTTTGCGATATAATTATAATTTTACTGTTTTTATTTCAATTACCATTCAGTGTAATTTTACGCAAGTTAAGATACCAAGCGAGTCAGCAATTATTACTTTTTATTGACGAAATCCTATTAATATTATAATTTTTAATAAAATATTTTTTCATTACTATGCTTCTTTTTTCTTCTGCTAGGTGTACTTTCAATCTCTAGGAAGTAACCTCGTTTTCTCCAAATAAAAGTATCAAAATTGACTCTCTATAAATTGCATTCTCTTCCACCCCATTCCCCGCTTTCCTAACTTTTTTCCATTGTCCTGATTAAATTTGACCCTTTAAATTGAATTTTACTGTTTGTACATAATTATTGAATTTGGATAAAAATATGATTTTCGCTTTGTTATGAAGAAATTGGCAGGAAGCGTAACCCATAAAATAATTAGGATGCCATTTTTTTCCTCTCGGAATGGCACCCCAACTCTAAACAGCGTAATACTGGGTGATTTACTGACTGAGTTAACCTCCATTTCTGGGACACCCAACAAGGGGATTTGTTGAAGTGAGGCAGTAACCTCGTTACTCCAAATAAAAGTATTAGGAATGACTCGCGAGCTACTGTATTAGGCTAATAAGAGTAATCTCTTGTCGCGCGCTCATATATATATTTTTATCTCTCTTTCTTCTCGTTGCTAAAGGATATAATTACAATCGCAGAGGAGGAAAGAGTCCCAAACCACTGCACCACATTCTGCGAGTAGCGCCACCTCGGGTGCACACAGTCTATGGATAGAGGGAGTCACTTTCCCGCTTTGTGGTTGAGCCCGGGGGGGGGGGGGGGGTTAAGGGGGAGGTTTCTGTCGCGACTAATTCATTAGAGGAGGGCGTATCTGGGTTAATAGGGAATAGGTGCGAGGGATAGAATGGCATCGGCGAGGAGGCCACTGCCTGCAGCACCGGGGGAAGGACGGAGAAAAACAAAAGCGAACGGTTGGGCGCTTTAATTGGCGCTCGATCCGACGTCGTAGGGGGAAGGCGAAAGGAGGGAGGTGGGCGTGTCATTTACTCTTTCCCTGCTTCTCGCACAACCCAGAGGTTAATGAAAGAATTTGCTCGTTTTTCAGTTCCGCAAAGCATTCATGAGAGAGCCTATTATTACTGGTGCTGTGCATCCTTAGAATGTCGCTGGGAAATATATGTAGTTCACCACCCTCCTTTGGATAAAAATCCTCGCCTTAAGGCTGATTGAGTGTGTTTTTGTTGTATCAAATTGTAAGGGCTGTCTCAGTTACATATTTAATGAAGTCAGTAGTGAGAATACGCCTCGTTTGGTTAATTAACCAGATTCAGGGCATATGTTGTGGACTTAAACAGAAAGAATTCGTCAGTTACACGCATTAACGTAACCAAGAGTAGCTTGCAATACAAGTTTTAGCAGTTGACATTTTATTTACTAGATATTTTCCCACAGAGTAAAATCCATGTTTATTATAAAATATCTGAGCAGATCTTTTGAAGTCATTAATGTTAGCGATGTTTTTGCTGGAGGAAGTGCATTGTATCCAAGTGTTTAATATGGGTGTTTCTGATGGGTTATTAACTTGTGGGATTGATATGAACATCATTCATCCTTCTAGTGACATGTAGATGAATAAAATTTTTTGGTTGACAATTGAATATTATGTTTTCAAATATTACACTCTTATAGATTGAGGCACAAGGCAATGTCAGTATTAGGCATTTAGCTGAGCAAGTACATTAACCGTAAGGCCACTTGACATGGCACGAGATATCGTTTTTTTTTCTGGTGACCTCAGACTGCGAACGAGGAAGATGCATGCATAAGATGGTCAGGGTGCGTGACGCTCCCGCTATTGTGCCTTGCAAGGAAGATAAAGTCCCTTGCTTAGGATTTAGTAGATCCTTGGGGAGAGGCTGTGCTTAGAAAAGGCCGTTTTTGCCCTTCCTTCGCGGTCGTTGTGGGTCGACCTCTGCCCCTCCCATCCGCCCTGTCTCAAAGGAACGTTTACCTTCTTCCTCCCCTTTCCCACCCCATCCCCCGACTCTGCTTTCCTTTCTCCCGATCTCCTGGTGGCTTGGTTTCCCAGCCTCCTCCGTTTGGCTTCGGTGAAAAGTATACCTACACTTCTTAGTTCTTCCAGCTCTAAGAGAGAGAGAGGGGGGGATCCATTAGCTCCGGTTTTTCTTCAAATGCAGCGTTAAAGTTTACGTTTCCTCGGTCTTGTGATTATTAGGTTCGGTGGCCGAGAGGGATCACTCCTCGAAAATCCATTTCATCTGCCCCACGCCGTGTAGGTATTCCAGGCTATTCCCCTCAGGCCGTGAGCTCTCGGAACGAGATCCTTGGGAAAAAAATCGAACCCCTGGACGTGTCATTTGGCAATGCCATGAACTACATTTCCTAGGGCCGGCATTATCTCCTCTTAATTTGGTAGGTGAAAGTTCCCATCACTTATTTTTGCAGGGCTGTATCTGTTTTGTCTATCATTATCTCTTGAAAGCAGTTAGCCTTCGCATTGTTTTCGCATTTTCCAGTTCTGCTCGAATATTTTTAAATTAAAGTAATGTAGCATATGCGGAAGGTATTATTTTTCCACCATTTGCACGACAAATGAGTAGAATTTTTAAAATCTGTTCTTAATATTATTTAGAGCACGTGGCAGGTTTGTTTCTCCTGCCAATTGACACGGTATTGTTAGATTTTTTATGTTATAGAATTAAAATGCAATGGCGATTTTATTTCATAACTTAAAGATTGGTATCAAGAGCAAATAAAATAAGTTATACCAACCTGAATTTTGTTGTGCGTGACTTACCTTTGAGTTGAAAGTTAAGTGCCTTCAAGAATACCTGTGGTTGTAAATGTGATAAATTTCCGGGTATGCTATGAAAATTAACTTAAATTATGTCGCTGCCGACCGCATTTAATACCACAGAGTAGGTACTTTCTTGAAGCGTATGAAATTCGCAAGCATCTGTAGATCTTGAGTTCGGCTTAAATTATCCATTATGGATATGAACACGACGTCTACGGGTTTTAAGGATGAGTAACGGCCGGAAGAAAGAGACAGCAATAACTTTATTTTTTTAACTATCATATGTATGTTATTCTATTTTTGTAATATCGTTTATGTAAGATCATAGATTTTCCCGGCGTATCAAATGCAGAAGGGTTTGACTTACTCTTCGAAACGTCGGGAGACACAGAGTCCATAAACCCGTGGAAAACCCGAGAAAACTATCTGCATCATCGTTTATGTTGACAATCCGAATCTTATTCTGATCCATATTAATGCATTACTTTTTCGAAGCTTTACTGAACTGAAGTTTTTTAATTAAACATCTATAACTCAAGAAATATATCTGGTAATTAATCATGTAGCGGTCAAGAAGACTTCATTCTTCTGTAGAACTAACAGCAAACTGTCGCACCCAAGGTTAGGTAAGAGGCGTAATATCTAATTGCGACTGTTTTGGAGGCGACAACATCAATGTAGACGAATAAATATTTTTTTTCACAAAATAAAAATTCCCGTTATTTCCTTAACACACTACGCACTGGCTGTATCTGCAAGTGAGAAATATCTAGTCAGGACTATTTTTAAGGTGAAAACATTAATCTATACCTACGAATTTATAATATTGTCACAACTAAAATTCCCGTTATTTTCTGAATACACCTCGTACTCGGCTGTATCTGCAAGTGGGCAAGTGCACTTGAGGAGAGGAATTTTATCGCAGGGTTTATCCTCAATGGCCCACGCAAGCCTCCCGTCGCTTCAGAATGCAAGCGTGTCGCTTACAAAACCTACATGTTAACCTCCCTCCCCCCCGGACCTCTTCGCCGTGTCCTCCCGCACGATCGTTTTGAGATCGACCGACGAAGCCCTCCTTTGTCCGTTCCGACGCAGCGGAGTTACATGCAAGAAGAGAAGGGGAACTCCCGCCGCGAGCCCTGGATATATTCGTGTGGGCCTTCTCGACAGGGGTTTTCGGCTTCCCGCTTGGTCGGGCCCGGTCTCTCGTGGGGGGCGGGGTGGGTTCTGGAGTCTCCTGGAGGGGTTCCACTCTCCGCCCCTCGGTCCAGGGGGTTGAAGAGCAAAAGGGTTTGTGGACGCGGAATGGGGTGGACGCTGTGGTTTTGAATGCCTTGGCGGATGGTGTCTCCGTTCTAGTCGCGAAAACCCATTTTTCCCGGCTAGACCTTTGAGAGGCCTCTCTCTCTCTCTCTCTGTGAATGGGAGCGGCTTTGCTTCTTTGGTTGGATAGGTCTCACGGTTCGGCATACCACACGCAGTGTTGAGTGTGGAGTTTTGAACTGGGATTGACGGTGAAGCGGGTGATACGGGGAGCGATTGACTCTCAAATGCTGATATGGAATGATCACAGGAAAGCGGTGGAGAGTGCAATTTAGCGTTAACAAACAGCACGTCATTGGAGACGTGATCATTGATATCCTGGCGTAAATTTATTAGTATGCGTAACGTTTTTTGGATCGTGTGGTGTGCATGTGATAATCCTATTGCATGCAATATGCTGGTGATTGATCACCCCATGCCAAACACCCTAGAGGTGGCTCGCAGGATATTATGTAGATGTAAATATCGTGTAATATTTCAATCCTAACGCTTGAAAATGGTGGTGAAGTTCGAATGATGAATTCCATGAGAAAAATTCCCTGGTTCGAGAATCGAATCACGGACCTTGTGGCTTTTCCGGGACACTGCTTAGACCACTACGCTATCGAGACTCCTGATTTTCTATGGCAATTGTACCGAAGCACATAGTACTAGATGTTAAGCCCTCCAAGATATCAACGCAGGAGAGGCTCCACCGGTTTAGACTTTGAGAGCGTCAAACCTGCGCTAAAGTTTGCGCATATTTCAGTCCTGTCCCATGAAAGGCGGTGAATTTCAAATGGTTTGCCATGGAAAAAAATGCCTCTCGAGCGGTAATCGTACCACGACCCTTTGGCTTTCCGGGAATTTCCGTAGAAATTTCGGAACCTGGATAGCATGGCGATGTGAGCAGGGGGCAGGAATGCAATAGGCCCGTGGTTCGATTCCCGATCGAGGAGAATTTATCTCATCTGGTACAAGACTTTGTACCAGTGTGGTGCGCATAAAGTAATTACGGAAAAGTGCAACTACCTTTTATTTCAATATGTCGAAACTCCACTTTAACATGCCTGAATCGGATGAACTTATTGGCTAAATAAATGCTAAAGAGAACCAACGTGGATTCTAGAAATTCTCGCTAACTTTCCTGGATTTCGGTCCATTGCGCGTCAATTATTGCTGTGTGTTATTTAAAATTCACCGCACGCTTTGGGAAAATCTTAGTTCAATGGAGGAACATGTTTCGCCGAATTCTTGTGTTCTATTATCATTTTCCTCCCCCATTTTCTATGGTTATGGACGTCACGTGGCGCTAGGCTCGATTTCAACGCTGGAGAATGAATAGGAGTGGTAGAAAAGATTCGGATGACAGGGAGTGGATTGGATGCATTTCGAGTGTACAAATGGAATCGTTCCAAGATGCGTTTATAGTATATCATAGGAGTAGGGGAGCAATCGTGGCCTAATGTGGACCCATGATGGGAAATATAGTATGGCCTGCCTGTTCGGGAAATGAAGTCGTAGTGTATTGGAACAGAGAGATAATGTGGGCTGCCATCTGGCCGTTGGAAAGAGCGTAAACCGTCATTTCAAAAACTCCTACTTTCGCATGGTACTCGGTCGCCAAGACGACTACATGCCGCATTACGGATGGAAAGGAAGCCTCGATTGTAAACATCATAGCTCAATCCTAATTAATCGTAAGAACAGCATTTAATGCCGATAGTATATATTAGATATCCTATCTCTTATGTAAAACCACGCGTCATTAATGACTGACGCATAGCGTAAACTTCAATACGATTGGCCATATACATTATACATTCTTTGTGTCATGTATAAACCCATCAGGGAAGTATTTTTCAATGAAAAATTATTCCTGTTGTTACGGCCCCATTGGATGTCAAATAGAGAAGGCTGCTTTTTCTTCGACTGATCTCCATGACAGAGACTGCAATGAAGTGAACTGTTTGGCTGCATATAACTTGCGTCGTTGGGAAATTATGCATCAAAATCTACCTGATCGTCGTCCAAAATGCTTTAATAATGTCGTCCATTTTCTTTTCAATTGCCATAAATTTCATGGCTGCAAGTTGCATTTTATAAAAAAAATATTAGATAGGAAATACAAGAAAAGGTTAACATGCGGGCTTAGATGGTGATAAAGGATATGGATGCATAACAATCTAGGCACATTTTCACTCAAAAAATCATTCCCCAGCATCCCTACTTAATCGAAGTGTAATGAATTAACATGGCTGAGAAAGGAAGATATTGTACGCTAAATATTATTTGTTAAAACTCTAGAATTGCCATAGTAAGGTCGTATTTTTCTTTGTATTATGTATTTCCAGACACGAAGTAATTCTTTATTTCAAAATTAAAATTTTCGCCTGCAACAATGGACTTTAGAACATCTTCAAAGCCCTCCCTCGTCGCCTTTTAAATGTCCGCGCCGGGCGCGATTTTCTCCCGTTTTAAGAAGACTGCAAGACACGCACCTCGATTTCTTTATTTAATTCCGGTAATGGGTCCCCATTGCGGTCGGTCGCAGCAAAAAAAAAAAATGTTTCGAAAGTGACAATATTTTTTATTCTTCTCCTCCGCGACCACTTTCCAGACAAAATCACTTTATAATTCTTGCCTTTTTTTGCCGTCCGAGTGAACGAGGCCACAGTGCCGTAATTAATCGCCGTGAAATGACAAGAGTAATCTGTGGGAACGAATCAGAGCCGGGTTGCGGTCGAATTTGGATCATTAGTCGCGGTAAGTCGTAAAAAAGAAATCAGACCATTTTTAATTTCGGCCTTTCCTTTGACTAAAGTATTATATGGATTCGGCCAAGAAAATTACATTTTGGCGTAGGACTTTCAGGATGTCTGTAATAATTCATTCTTGCCTCCCGTCATGATTTTGCTCCTTATTGGGCGTAAGTCTTATTGCTTCTTTCGTAAGACTTTTTCCGGCTGCAGTTCAGTGCGTTCTCACGGATGAATTTCAAATCATGATATTTAATTTTGGACACATCATGATCCGCGACTGATTTTTATCGCAAGAAGAGTTTTGCACCCATAGATACATTGCTCTTCTTCTTCGTTTATTCATTTCCTCAAGTTGAACTTTTCCCAGGTGATGATTGGCATAATTTGATTGGCTGTAATCTTCTGGTGTTAGATTGGTTTAAAGATCATGTATGATGACCATAAATAACTTGTAATTAATTTCATGAGTATCAATTAAGGTGGTAAAACTTTCTTATATGCTTATTTTTTAACTCCATAATTTTTTACCTGCGTACCTAACATTTAATCTATATCGGTTCGGTTTAATTCTGAATGAGCATTTTAAACAATGTTAATGGTACCACCATTGATATTGCAAACTTTTATACTTTCACTTTTCGCTACAAAGTGATTACATTTATAATTATTTCCCGAAGGGAAGAACATTAAAACATTAGCCATATTTTCGTCAGGTTATCGGTACTTTTCTGTTAGGTGCCATAAATCACATTGTTTATTTTTCTTTTACATTTTTCCTTGGGTTCAAATAATGAGAATGTTGGTGGAAGTGATTTCTGTTTCTTAACTCATAGAACAGCGGATTGGAGGTAAATTGGCTTGGGTAGTCTATTTGCTCGCCACCTTCTTCGTTTAAAGAGGGGCTCCTCGGAATCCTGTAAACACCGCTCGTAAACACAGCACTCTGCATGTAGCCTCCGAGATGTTCAGGTCGTAACCGAGTTTCGCTTGAAACTAGTTGGCCTTTTTTTTCATCTGTCCTTAAAGGGATACTATGAAAATTTTGTCATAAATTATTTGGGATGCTAATATTTGGTTAGTACCATAAATATCTACATAATAATTACCATAGGTATCAAGTAATCGCTACTGATGACTAATGAAACATTTTATGAAATTTTATCTTATATTTTTCTCGTCCATCAAAGGTATATGTGAACCGGAATGTTTATATTTGCCATTTCTGTCGTAATTTTTTCCCTTGGATATGAGTTGATGTTCAAATTGAAAGGAAGGTGGGCGAAGATGAAGTAATCTGCCCAAATATTTATATTTGGTTGTCTGGAAATAATTGTCTAAAATTCCTTTTTGAGTTTATCGTAATGCTCTCTTATTGAACATATATTCTTAAAAAATTGACACGTAAAATTAGGCGTGCTACAAGATATAAATTTTGAAATTTATACTGCTATTTAGATTAAAATTATTGCATACTATCTCATTGTTATCACATTCCTTTAGGATATGCACGATGGAGGGAAATGAAATCCTGTTCTGGAAATTCTCTCGAGGATAGATACTAAGCGAGTGGGAAGTGTGAAAATCATTGAATGGAATGTTTGAGTTGAATTTGGTTGCTTAGGAAGGAGACGAAAGAGATTCTGTGGAGTCTTGGGCCTTTCGTGGCCATTGTTTCCGGGCACCCCGGCCTCCTATGCTGATTTATCTCCGGCCACCGGATGGCGCTCACTCCGTCACGGAGAGAGTGTCTCCAGATGTCGCTCAGCCAGCTAACTCTTCACTGGACTCCATCATTCTGGCAGTTTCCCTGCCTCTCTCTCTCCTACTGCCCTCTTCTCACGGACACAACGACCGCTCCGTTTGCCAAAACAATAAACTCCGCAACTCATAAATCCTTTCACATGTTTCGCTTTAGAAGCTTAGATCATTTAATTACAATTTAAACAATATTATTGCTCTTACCAAATACTTAAAGTAATAAAGAATAATTTTAAAGCTCTCGGGCAACATACAGTATAATTTTTACCTACGTTTATATTTCCGTAAATCGGAAGCTGAACATATACTATTTCTTAATTAAATGAGAAAGCTGCGCACTAAAATTTCAAGCACTCCAATTGGCTGCGAGTTCGCCGTGTTGCCGGATGCATTTGACACATCTTGATCTCCAGCAGGCAAATCATTCGAAGTCATGAGTTGTCCAGAGCATCCGGCAACATGGCAAACTCGCGGCCATTCGGAGGGCCTGGCTCAAAGTTTCTGTGGCTAAAAATTGGTGCATTTCCTACCTAAACATTGTTATTGATTTTGGTTCATGCTGGCATCAGTTATCCAGGGTTAAAATTTCGTAGCATAATTTTTCTACAGAGAGCAATTTAACTATTTAGGCAGCACATTAGAGGAAAACGGATGCAGTGGTTAAAGCATCAGGAAGAGAATTGCATTAGCAAAGGAGGCTTTCATGCACAGGAAGGAGCTTCTGAGAGGGTCGTTATGTAAGAGTTTAAAGAAAAGGTTAGTGAAGAGTCTGATCTGGAGTGTGGCGCTTTACGGTGCGGAAACGTGGACACTTAGGCAGGAAGACGAAAGAAGACTGGAAGCATTCGAGATGTGGGTGTGGCGAAGAATGGAGAAGGTGAAGTGGACGGAGGGGAGGAGAAACGACGAAGTGCTGGACATGGTGGGTGAAGAGAGACAGCTTCTAGATGGGATACGGAGGAGACAGAAGGTACGGATGAACTGAGCGGGGAGGGAATGTTGAAAACTAATAGTTTAAAACTAATTAAAAACTAATTATGTTTTACAGTTATAATATTAAATTTCCATCTGGTGTTGGAGGGAAATGTTAGGTAAGCGAGGGATAGGAAGGAAGAGAACAGGATATTTAGAGATAATGAAAAGGAGTAGGGCTTACAGTGAAGTGTTAAATTGAAGAGGGAAGTGTTTGAAGGTAAGGGAGGCTCCCAGAATGCTTCTTAAGAACTCCATAGAAACCTACCTTGATCGGTAATACTATATTAATAATAATATTTTCCGTCCATCTGCCGAATCATCTTATTAACTTGCGATTTCGGACATGAGGGAAGGACCCCAACGCTGAGGAACCGGAAAGGATGACGCGACGTATGTTGCTGCTCTTTGGTTCCAGATAATTGAAATCATTCATTGAGCGAGGGAATTACACAGTCTAGGAAACCTGGTGGCTTCATCAACCGCTCGGTATTATTTTTTCCAAGCGACCAATTTTGTTTTAGTGGCCTTGTCTTGCTTCTGTCGGGTCGCTCTGATGATTATCTTGGAAACAGCTTTTTCGTGCGCGTCCTGTTCGATTTTTTTGGCGGAAGGGACGAAATTAATCATGACCCTCACTCCTGTGTGTATTCATTCAAGTTGCTTTTTTATCACTCTAATTATGGCTTTAATTGTCCCTTGCTGGGTCGTTGGATTTTTTAATTGCGGAAAATTTGGAATTTCGGACCGTGAATATGAAAAATATTTCCGTCGTGTTAGCCATTTGTGCCTGTCCACTGCGTCCCGCTTACCACGAACGAAATGAAAATCGATTTATGGCGCAATTAGTTGTAGGCATATTCCCGGAATGACCCTAGTGGTGCTGGTTAATAGCCTTCCCTCAGCCATTATCATAGGATAGGAAGAAAAAAAATATCAACTTTGTTTTTCCGTTGGATCCCACTGCAGGTACCTACCGAAGGGTCTCCAGTTGACTAAAGTGGTTCAAATATTTTTCTAATTCAACTGACTTGTGTATTCCATGTCATTCCCTCTGATCAGTTATCCACGCGTAAACTTACCAGAGTGTAAGCTTTTCAAATATGGAATTTATCCGTCGGTATAGAGAATGGTTTTTAAATCATTCAAATTAAGTTTAAATATTCTCAAATGTCTTATTAACCAAACTATTAATTTTGTTTTACTCTCAGTGAGGCCTCCTCCATAAAGGAGCGAAGGCCTTATTGACCCATATTTTTGGTAGTAAGATATGAAGTATTGGATATTTGCAACGCGTAGTGCATTTGCGACTCAGCTGAATGAGTTTGATTTCACGCGTTCAACTCACGTAGCAGCTGTAATAGTTAAACTGAGAAAACTCCATGTTACAATCAATGCATTGGTATCCTGTGTTCGCTTCAAAAAGCAAAATTTGCCTGAGGGACTCAGGTTGGAAATGAGAAGTGAAGGAGTTCGTTCCATGATGACGAGGAACGTGTCCGACCTCGTAGCTTTGGAGAAAATAGACACTCTCACCCGGCTGGACACCCGAGAAAACTTCATTCAGTATCTTCGCCGGGACAACGCCAGGTCCAGCCAAATAATATGTCTGATTTAGCACAAGTATAATTAAAACGAAAAAACTTGTGTTGCGATGGATTTACTTCACTTCGGCCTCGAGTGTGAATTGCGTTTACATCATCACTTCGTTTTCATTTGATCTTTTTCATCAGCAACACATATTGCGAAGCAGTTAGGACTTTGATGGAGGAATGACACTCGTTACGGATTCTATAACTCTTAAAATTATTAAAACCATTGCGTTGTCCGTACTTACTTACCTTTCTTGATTCGATTTCGTGATCTTATTCCTGAATCACGAGATCATTTTTTTCCGTTTCTCTGAGTCTGATATGTCCACCGATAGGTTTTAGGGGACCAAGAGAGTGATCGTTCCACCCAGCATTTTCTAAATCACATTCGTCATTCCCTACGCTACGCTACGCTGTACTTGTAACTGTGAGACAGTCATGTCACGATATTCAGCTCTGACTGGTAATCGGTGTTTTGGTGTTTTGAGTTATGGCGTTAGTGTGTTATGTGGTTAATTTTGTTAATTTAGTATCAACGTACTGGGTGTGTGATTGCTCTCTTTGGTCGGTTGTATTTAGAGTGTGGGTTTTCGTCATAGTACTATAATGGTTATAGTATCGTGTTGTGTGTTCTGTCTAGAGAGTGTTGGAATGATTTGGCAATGTCGTGTAGGCATTGTGTAATTGTTTTAATTTTGAGATTCTGGTGTATGTAATTGCTGTGGACTTGGGGGGGCGCCCGTGAATGTCCTTAGAGCCTTGTTTTACATAACAGTAAGTTTGTGTAAATGTCTGTGTGCAATAGATCCCCATGCCGGGTATCCATAGGTGAGTAGTGTCCGAATCATTGCCGTGTATAAAATTTTCTCGGTGCTCAAAGCTAGATGTTGACTTTTGAGCAAAGGGTGCAAAGCCGCAGCTGCGCCTTTAGCCTTTTTAATTGCCGCTGTGGTGTTTGCGCTCCAAGTAAGTTTCTCATCTACGGTGATTCCATCGTTATTCCGTCACTTTCCGTATTTAGCGTGGCCGTTCAGCGTGGCTGACATTGGCCGTCTGATAGGTTGAAAGGCGGCACCAGCGATGGTTTCAGCGAAAAACGGATGTGCCGAGTGATGTAAAGAAGGATTTGATCCCCATCCCTGGAGCCTACGTAAAAATAATAGCATGAAAGGGTCATTTTTCCGCTATCATTGAAGGGATGGAAAAAGTGGTTGTGTGATTCGGGCACTTACCGTCGTGAAGAATTTCATCCGTCCTGTAAGGTTATTTTTATTTTATTATTTGCTGATTCCGTGTGCATGTTTTATATTGTTCATCATTAAAATCCCTTGTACCAAGAACTTGACAGCTTCGACGTTCGAGAATTGCTGTGTTGCTAGGAAATGGGAAAGGAAATTGCGCATGTCCTTGGGTCTTCTTCCCGTCGAGACGAAAAAGTGTATCCGTGAGCCCAATCTGTGGGTCCCATTATGGTCGTTATAATTCCCGGACCCGAGTGTATTCGGTCTCCTTTTTACGGCAATCTAATGATGTCCCGGCGGAGAGAAAATTTGAGTAGCCCTTCCGAGTGAATGAGCCGTAAATACATATTGTGGCTTTTTTTATGCTTTCGAGTTCTTATGAATAGCTCCTCAAGAAAAGGGGAAGGTCCACTCTCTTCGCTGGAAATGAAATTAGAGACACGAAGGAGGGCCGCAGTGCACGCGAACAGGATATGAGCAACATCGGCGGAAACCGTCTCGGTAAGAGGACCAGGTTGCTGGGGGAGACGCTCATATAACCAGCGAGAAACCGTGGTAACCAGTGGTCCCGTAAAGAAAGATGTTAGTGCTTTGCCAATGAATCAATTGCGTGAAATATTCTCAGGTCTTTCACCGGGAGAGTAACTCCATCTCCGTGGCAATTTGTATCCAGGGTGCTCCAGGAGGAATCTGTAATTTAAAAAATTATTTACAAAAATTAATCTGTAATAAAACACTAATCTCGAAATGGGTAAGATTGCACAATCGTATTTTTGATACTCGCTCAAAGGTCTCGTTCAATTAACCACAAATACTAATTGTTTCAGGCGATTATATTCTTATATTTCCATCCAATCTCAATTATTTAATGTTCTTAAAAATCCAGAGTATTAAATGAAATGGCAAAAATTCTGAATACTCAAGAAAAACCGTTTCCATATTAACTGCTATGTGCACCCAAAACAATGTTTGCTTTGCCATAGCTCAGTAATTAAGGAGTTGTGACCTCATGTTCGTGGACAAAAATACTAAAAATTGTCACCTAAACCACCTCCTGAAGTAAGGGCGTACCCAGGATCAAAACTTGGGGGGAAGCCATGGTTGTTCAAGTTAAGGTAAGATTTAAGCATGGAAAAGGTGAACGAAATCAACATTTAAGGAAACTGTTAGAGATCTTTATTAGTTTTAAAAATTATTTCCTTGAAAAAATATTATTTTCCTTAAAGACATTTGCGATTTTTGCTTCTAGCGGGAAGGGGGGCAGCTGCCCCCTCCTGCCCCACGCTGGGTACGCCCATGTCCTGAAGTATTGAAGATTCCTCATGAGACGCCTTGTGTAAACTTAAGGCACGAACGCAATAATATTGTGTGATGTCGCAACCGTTTTTTCTTCTCAAACAATAATAGTCATTTCTAATCTTTAGAGCTTTATTTTCTATCCTGCATCCAAAATGGCTCTCTAACTAACAATCCCTCGTTTACTCCCCCATCACCATAGCGCCCTCAACTCCAAAACAGCATTATAAAAATAAACACGCATACAAATAAAAATACAATTCAAACATCAATGCATAATCCAAGGACCATGGCATAGTCAATCACGCCGAACATCATGGACGCGACGTTACAATTGAATTCTGAATCCTTGAGGACGATGTGCGAGGTGCACTTCAATGCGTCAGAAGAAGATTATGAGGACCCTACCCGGTGGAAAACCCAAGAAATCTTCACTGCCAGGTTATTCTTGCCCCCACACTATAGGTATCTGTGTCGACCGCCTCGTCCGTCTTCCGACGCAATGATTACAGGGACGCCGTCAAGGTGGCACAAAAAAGGCCGTCTCGTAAAATGGGATTCGCTCCTTTGAGCTGTTGTCATTGCCCCCCGATGATCATCATTTTCCGTCTCGCGGCCTCTATTGGGTGAGCGCGGTGTAAAAAACGGAAATCGTGGAGAGTGCTCGGCTCAAAAATATACCTCGCCACCCCCCCAACCATTAAATATGATTAAATCCCCCCCCCCCCTTCCCAGTCTTCTCCCTCCCTCCCATTCCATCCCTTCGGAATATTGCTTTCTGTTGGGTTCCGTGCTATTCGGTTCGTGCGTTTCCGAAAGGGAGAGGCCTCGCTCATTTCAGGTGAAAGCCATTTGCGGAATTTTCGTAGGACCCGACCCTTCGGGATTTTCCATAATCACCGGTTCCTCTTCCAGTCGGCGTGGATTGCATGTTGCGAGGTTTTTTTTTTATTTTTACGGGAAAATTCTTCGCCAAATCAAAATGGCCACTTAAGGTTACTATGCTGTCTGGCATGAATTCCCACTATAACTGATTTCTCTCCATAGAATGTCTCCGAATGAAATATTTTCTGTGTAAATGAAATACGACTGCGACGAAAATATCTACTTTGATATGTGAAGTTTCTTTTATTTCATCTTTTATAATTCAGTATTTTTATTTTTTTCCTTATCTTGGCCTCGTTTAATTCATGTTAAAATATTTCTTGGAGTGTAGGTCAATGTATGCTATGCAAAAAAGTTTTAGCCAACGTTTCTGTTTATTTTAAACTATCATCAGGGCTTAACTTTGTACATATTTATTGAATATTTATCATATTATTTATTGTGTTATATTTATTGAATCAATGAATATGTACAAAGTTAAGCCCTGATGATAGTTTAAAATAAACAGAAACGTTGGCTAAAACCTTTTTGCGTAACATACATTGACCTACACTCCAAAAACTATTTTAACATAACTCAGTATTATGATTATTCTAGTATACATTGTAGAGAGTTAAGAAAGGTGACTTTTACAGGAGTAATAATATTATTTTATAATTTAAGTTACATTGTCAGTCTTACTCTGTTTTTAAATATTCCTCACGAGTAGCTTTATTATTAATTTACGCGGTTCATTTATGTTATGTCGTTATACATTTTTTCTCTTACCTCATTTCCTGGAAACATCTGCTTTAATGCATTTTTGACTCTCGTCGTCATTTTGAAAGTAACGTGCTTGAGTGCCTTCGCTGGAAAACCTACCACTCATCCCTTTTTTCTTTCCGCTGGAGGGTAATTATTTCCATTCTTCTTGTCACTCTCTTAAAACACATGTAATTTAAAGTTTCTCCTCTGCGGCTCCAATTTCGGTGGAATGAATTATATATGTCCCAATCACGCTACCTAAATGCCTATGTCGTTATTTCACAAATTGAGATTCTGAGGCAGTTTCCGTTCTCTTTCGCAGGTAATGTTGGGCATATGGTCACTGATGGTTGCTAGATCTCGATAAAGTAGTTGACGATGAAAAGCTCCTTAAGGGGTTACGTAGAACATATAGTCACCTATTTTGACTTTCTCTTAATAAAGTGTCTATTCTAAGTATATATTGTTATCATAATAATAAATATATATTGTTCGATCGAAGATTTAATGGAGAATTAAAACAGTATTCATTATTGAGCAATAGTTTTATAGAGCATAAAGATGCATAAATAATAGGGTAGTTTCCTTCATCAAAGAAAACGAAAGGCATTGGTTGCGATTCGTTACCCACCGTTACTGTATTCATAATATACAAATTGTTTGGTTTTAGAAATGCCAGTTTAGACGAATGTTAACGGTCAATTTTAACCTCATTTGAAAATGGCCAGATTGGCGCCCATGCGATTCCACTCCACGTGACGTCACAGGGAACTAGATGCTATACGAGTAGTCAGGAGTTTTACATCGTCTGTAATTAATTACAATGCATGCATGAGGCACAGAGTTCAGGGAAACATCTCTTAATAATCACATATCAAAAGTTCACAAGGTCGGAAAGTTTCCTTCGTTGATAGGGTATTAATAATCCTTATTTACGCCAAGCGCTACCTGCTAGCAGGGTACTCTCCGCTACCGCCATACTCGGCAGCAAACAGCCTGCATCGTAGCGGCGTTCATTGCCTCGCACCCAGGTAGCCTCACACAATAGCATCCATACGTCGCACGGGCTTTTTCCTGCATTCATACTTAGCCGTCGCGTTTTCGCGCGCTTGAAAAATTTTCACTTTTCATAGAATCGCGAAAAATAGATATCGTCATCTAAAAATCTAAAAGCGTGAAATATATACTCCAGGAGTAATAATCTTTCGATTCAGTCAATAAAAAAATAATAGGAAACCACCCTTTTAGATTATTTTACCCTCGCCGCTGAGTGTGGTAATTTAATGGAGGAGCGCACGGTAGTCGGCCTAATCTGCTCCAGAGTGCTTCCGTGGCGATGGCAACCCGCTGATCATCACGCCTTCGGAGCCAGAATGATGGAGATGGAGGAGGAATGAGTTTGTAGGTCCTATTCGTATATATATATATCGGAGGAATGTGTTTGTGGATTGGATCGCCGCGTGTTGTGATCGGAGGCGTGGCGCAGAGGGCGTGCCGGTCCAAAGAAGAAGGGACGCCTCGCCGCGGGATGCCTTTTTCATTAAGTATTATTCCCTTCTCTCCGGCAAACTCACGCTCGCACTGCTCTCGACTCCCTCATGATGATGGAGAGAAAACACAAACTTTAGTCATTTTCCACGCTTTAATCAAACATACACCTTGCCTAGGTTGCTGAGGGTAATAGTCATTCTCACGGTAACTATGGTGATCCGTCAAAAACCTTTGTCGGTTAAACCGTTTGAAATATGCGTCCATGTATTTTTGATTGCATGAAAAATACCAAAAGTTGGTGTCTCCTTCCGTCTTAACTCTCCCATTTTCAACCCGATGGTTGGTTTGGTTAGGTGAGAGTAGAGCTCATTCCGAACTACGCCACAGGCGTGTGAACTTGACTCATTCAGCGTAGGGGGGATAGTTCCTTTCATTTGGCCACCTCGCAGTTCGAGTATTTTCACCGGTGACGTCCGAGGGATCCACCCGGGGTCTGAACCCGGTCCCCCTCGATCAGAAGCCAAATACTCTTGCCTACTCGGCTGCCACGCTCCCATGCCATCATCATGGTTGAAAAATTCCAAAAAATTGCAACCGAGTCTGACGTTTTTCCTCCTCTTTCGTGTTAATTCTTATCTTGCTCAGGGTCAGACGTAAAAGTTTTATTTCAGACAATCTTTCTTCTACTACGTCCGAACGAACTTTGGTCAACTTTATTGCTTTATGTTTCAATTAAAAATTATCTACATCTACGAAAACGATAGTCGATTGCTATTGTAAGAACGTCTGTTCATTTTTCTTTTCAAAGGTTTATGTTTCAACTGTATGTGACCATTATCACTAATTTAAATATGCAAAATAAAAAAAGGCTTACAGGTATTAATAAAGAACTTTACATGTATTTCTTAAGGAAATGATCCATGGCCAATTCAAGGGCCTCATGGGCCTTGCGAAATAATGTTCTCACCTTTAAACCTTCCCGGGACTTAAACGAATATTTTAAAACCAAAATTAACCAAATCGGTCCAGCCGTTCTCGAGTTTTACCGAGACTGACGAACAGCAATTGATTTTTATACATATAGATAGATTAATTACCACAGGTAGGTTATCGCCTTGTGGTGACTACTATCATCTGGTGGTAACAAAGTTAATACTGCTCAAGTGAAACATATCCTGTATATACAGGCACTACAATACCGTCCTGATGTGTGTCGTAATTTCGATATTGATTATTGTGGATATTTTCATCAAATTTGAAAAAAAAGCGAAGAATTTTCGCTCCTGTGCACTTAATGGTATTTTTCTTCCTTTCCAGGTATGTGCATTATGCAAGCATTTTAACTGCTGCCTGCAATGAGTAAGTAAAGCCCTGCTAAAATAAATTCCATTCTTTGTTATTGTCAGAAGGCAGAAGGACTGAAACAAGTAGTTGACCTTGTTTTGGGCTATAAACTGTCTGGTAACAGCCTTATGCCTATTTTGAGTGAAATGTTTGTAATTGCTCAGTTGAAAATTGGTAAAGTAATGTTTTCTCCTTACATTTTGGCTTATTATTTCATGATTTTAGATGTCTGGATGGAGGAGATTGGTAAAGGTGAGAGATGAACGGAGATGATATAGAACTAGGAAGTGTAAGACATGGTGAGGAAAGGAAACTTCTAACAGAGATACGGAGGAGACAGATGGTCTGGCTGGAGCGGATACTGTGCGGGGAGGGGATGATAAAAATATTATTAGATGGAAAACGTTGTGCAAGCGTTGGAGGGGAGGGAAGATGATAGGATTTATGCAGGGTAGAGAACAATGGTGTCACTAAATTTTAACCCTGGATAGCTGATGCCAGAATTAACCAAAATTTGTAATGGCGTTTAGGTTGAAAACGCACCATTTCTTAATAACACAACTTGGATACATCGCGATCTCTAATAGACAAAGCATTCGAAGCCATGAGTTGTACAGAGCATTCGACCACAGGGCAAACTCGCGGCCAATAGGGTAGTTTCCTTCATCTAAGAATGGCATCGATTGCGATTCGTTATCCCATGAATGATTCGGAAACAGTTTTCGTGATTACCAGACTGCAAGGCTTCAGGAATTTCCATGGATTCCTTTTGTAGTTAATGTCCCGATTCCTCTCCTACCGTCACAATTAGAGTTGCTCCAATCCGTGACATCTTCTCATGAATAATACAAATGGAATATGATTTGGTGGCGTGGTGATTGTTAAGGGTTGATAATACTTACTAGAGACGGGGATAGGCTCAAAATATTCGGTCGACTACTTTCGGGATCATGGACTGTTCGCATAACTTGGTAAAGATTTTAATACCATTTGTACGGATTGAAAATGAATGCTATTGTTCCTGAATCCAAAAAAATTGTCCTCCTCGTGTTGCACTTCAAGTTATTTTGATAGAGGTTTCTCGAAGACGAAAAAATGATTCCTCAAAATTACCGGTAAAAGTAGACTTATTGCCATAAGAAATATTACCTTTGGGTACTTGAATTAAAGAGAAAACAGAATTTGCACTCGTTTAACAAGGAAGGAACGAAATAGGCGATGGATGGCATACGATAGGGTACCTTCATTAAAGAAAACGAAAGGCGTTGATTGCGATTCGTTACTCGCCATTAGTGTATTCATAATATACAAATTATTTGGTTTTAGAAATCCCAGTTTAGACGAATTTTAATGGTCAATTTTAACCTCATTTGAAAAAGGTCAGATTGGCGCCCATGCGATGCCACTCCACGTGACGTCACAGGGACCTATTTTCTATGCAAGTAGATAGGATTTTTACATCGTCTGAGATTACCAATACATGCATGAGGCACAGAGTTCAGGGAAACATCTCTTAATAGTCGCCTATTAAAAGTACATAAGGTCGGAAAGTCTCCTGCGTTTGAAATGGTATTAATAATCCTTAATTAAGCCAAGCGCCTGGCAGCGGGAACCAGAATGACGTCACTCGGGCTTTTCCCAGCATTCATACTTAGCCGTCGCGTTTTCGCAAGCTTGAAAATGTTCACTTTTCATTTAATCGCGAAAAATAGATATTGTCATTTTAAAATGTAAAAGCGTGAAATACTTACTCCAGGAGTAATAATCTTTCGATTTAGACAGCAAAAAAATAATGGGAAACCACCCTAATGGAACGCTAGGCTCAAATTTTTTCGTAGTTTGAGAATGGTGCGTTTTCGACCTAATTATCATTGGTAATTTTGGCTAATGCTGGCATAAGGTATCATGGGTTGAAATGTAAATGAAAATGAGTAGGCCTTGTTAGTGAACCAAAGAGAGAAGTTGGATGAGGTGTGAGGAAAGACGTAGCGAGGTGATTAGTAAATTACTACATGCAAACTTGCCCTGACCATCTAAATATTTTTTTGTAATAATTTTGTCCAAGTCTGGCATAAAATAAATTATAATCTGTATATAATCTGTGGTTTCAGGCTAGATGGAGTGAAAACGGAACGTAATGAAGAAGCAGGAGCAGTTTCCACAGATTTTAATTTTATGTACTACCGGTTTCGCTTTACAGCATCATCAGGTACTGTGCCTGATGTACCTGACGATTTTGTAAAGTGAAAACCGGTGGTGTATAAATTAAAATTTGTGGAAACTGCTCGTGCTTCTTCATAATAATATTTATTTGATATCGGTGATACTTGTTTCATGAACTGCACTCTTTTTCACCATCAAGGTTTGACATGTTTTTGTCTTCGACGGGCGAATGGATTATGAAATAAACATTCATCAGCGGTTAGGCAACACTCCCTCTTTCTGAGGTGCCTCGAATGAGCGTCGCTTGCTGCTTCGGAAGCCGAATGCGCGGCTCGTGCCGCCGTATGTGTGGGACGGAACCCGTTCGTCTTTTGTCAGGGCAGGGCTGCTCGAGAAACAATTGACGGAGGACTGGCGATTGGAGGAAGCGTGGGTTCCCTCCCGCCTTCGCTCCTGTGCGCTTTCCAGTGGGTTCGGCTTCTCATTTGAATTTTCCATTTCGGCCGCCTTCCAGATTGGGAGCGCCATTACCCGCTCCGCGCCTTCATCTCATGCGGATATGCGACCAACGCCCTGATATGCCCCATCGACTGACTCTCGGCCCGAAGAGGATTTATGTGCAGTCATAGGAAAAGTATTGAAAAGGGCTCAGTTGCAATTGCACTCTCAGATTTGCATTTAGTGAAAATTACAGAGTGCTGTTCGAAGACGTATTCAGCAGAATAAAAAGCAAAATAAACTTTATTATTAATAAATTGTTACAAGTAGGCCATTGGCCTGGTGGTAACATGTAAATATTATTCAAAAACAATAGAAAACATTATAAAAAGCCCACTTCCCTACTTCTTCAACAGCTTTTTAAAATTATGTAATTTTTTCGCGAAGGGCTCAAATAGTTTTGCTGGTAGGTCGCTCCAGTCCCTTGTGGTCCTATTCAAGAAGGAGAACTGCTTTGCATTTGTCCTTTGTGATTGGCGCTTTATCTTGAACTGGTGATCATTTTGTCCAACAAAAGTGGGTTTTGAAATGTCCTTCCCAAATTCTTTCCATGCTTTTTCCCCACTCATTATTCTAAACATGTCACATAGCCTGCTTCTATTCCTCCAAATTGTAATAATTTTAATTTTGCACCTCTGCATGGTGCCATCTATGTCAATGTTTGATCAAACATGGAGTGGTAGCTAGCAAACATGCTTGTAATTACACTTTTATGTCATTACTTAAAATAATAATTAAAAAATTTGAGGTAGGCACTATAAGTTGAAATAATATGTTCTGGAAAAATGTACTCCTGTGGATGGGGTTAATGCAGCTGTCTTTCTGCAAATGCTGTTAGGACTCAGATTTTCACCTTTGAATACTAGAGTGTAACGATTACTCGGAGTAGCTGTGGAGTAGTTTACAAGTAAAAACTACTTTCGAAAAATATCGATGACAAGTAAAAATTACTAAAGAGTTAATCGTTAGCAGCAATTCATTTATATTTACTTTGATACATCACTGTTTGTGGGACAACTCATGGTCAGATGGAGATATTTAGAAGACATTTAGCGGGCCTATCTCCTGGAACTGGATTACATACGGCAGTTTAGGTTGTAATGGTTCCCTATGCGATCTCATCGTGATGTAGAATGTAAACTAGGTATATAAAGGCAATCCATGTTCTCATAGTATATCACTGGTTACTGTTCATTAACGTGTAACACCACCGAAGCTATTAACATAACAAAATCAGTTGTTTAAGCACAAATGTTAATTAACGTTTAACACAACAGTGACAATTTACGCAACGGTAATTTGATTACTATTATTATGCTGCATCACATCACTATTTATGTAATAGTACTATCAAAAAGCCCTAACAGTTTTCAACGGAAGAGAATAGTGATTCAAAGTTCTTTCATTACAAGTGGAGTTCAATCGGTTTGGCCACAGTCACGTAGCGGAGTTTGATTTGTAGCGCTCCATGTCTAGATCACCCATGCACAGTGGATTCGTTGCTAGGGAAACACGTTGGCTCCGACGACAAAAACTCATTCACTAGCTCTGAACCTCAAGCTTTACAAGCCCAATGCGACGCCCTCCGCATGTGCAAGTTGAAACCTCTAACTGAAAACTATGAATATTGTCATCGTCTATCTCATTGGTTGAGTGTAAAGGGGCGTGTCTTTCCACTTACATGTCCGGAGTCTTCACATCGTGAGAATCAAAATGTGTGTCATTGCTTCCAATGAATTCATTTATTTACCCACATAATTAATTACTACAGGATTAATTAAGGGGTATCCATCGCACAGCTGGAAGAATTTTCTGTTATAACTGCAAGTGTAACATTTTTACTTAAAATAGGAAGAAATGTTTCCTTGTAAATGGTGTTTTTTCACGTGCTGAGCAACAAATTTTATATTTTTCTGCTGAATTACTGTACGGTTAGATAAATAAAAGATTTTTCAACGAGTATGCACGAAAACGGTCAATTTCATTTGTTAGTGGTGCCTGTGGACGTAAAATGTTGGACGAATACTCTAGGAACAAGGGGCGCCGACGGTGCTGCCCTCCCTCGGCAGGGAGCGTAAGTGGAATTTGGGTCCAGAGCCATTCTCCGTCCCCGCCCACCTCTTCTTGTGCCCGTTGCCCTTAGTTACGACGCCGTTAGGAACGGGAAGAAATCGCCTCTCAGAAGTGCTCCCATCTGGTGGTAGTCCTCCCAAGGAAGGAATTCCCCACCTCGGCAATAGAAATTTCATTCGGGTTCAAAATTTTTAAGCCCCCCAGCTAATCCTGTGGACGTTTGAACAGCCCCATTCCGCCCTAATGGCGAGGGTTGTTTTATTTCCTTCTTTGTTCCACTCTGGCCTCCCCTCGGGTCATTCTGGGAAATGGGATAAATACAGCATCTTCCTCTTCCCATTGCACCTTCCTTTGTGTTTAAATGTTTACTGCGCCTCCGTGGATTCCAAGAATTCCTTCGATCCAAAATATTTACCTCAAATGCCATTTCCTGATTTGTAAAAAGACAGAGCACGTTATAAATGTTGACGTTTACCGGAAAAAAGCTGAGGAAATAGATTTATCTGCTGTATATTCTATTATAGACAACCTTTAAGCGTAAATTAAGCCTTAAGCATCGGTTATTGATCTGACTACCCTTAAAATATTCAATCGTACCCCATGAATTGAGACAAAATGAGCTCTGTTGTTACATTTTTTATTACAATACGGTATTGATTGCAAAACTTACTGCGTGCATACTTTTGTTAATAACGTCTTTCATCTAATTGAATAACCGTCCTAAGATCCTCCGTCCTGGATCAATTACGCAATTTTTCTTAAGTTTTAACGAGTGCTGTTTTATGTTAGGACAATAAGGCCATTCACTCGGACCGTATGTCCCAATTGTCCAAATTCGACAGATGGAAAGGAAAGATGAGTTGTGAAGAAAAAACATCCTTCCCCGTTCCTTTATTCTCTTGTAAGTTCTCTATAAGACAACGCGAAAGCGACCGCCCGTTTGGCATGAGCTGGTGACGTCATTTGGGCTTTAATTTATTTACTCGCTCCAGAAGAACCTTTCACTGTGGGGAGGAATCGCTCTCGGGGAAATTAATCGCAAGGAAACAAGCGAGTGCTGTGAAAGTGTTGATGAGAATGCTTTGGTGCATAATGGGGAAAACAAGAAGAGAGAGGATTAGGAATAAGATGATGATGGAGGAGACTGTAGGAGTGACTGTTGAGATCCCGAGGGAGATGCAGGAGAGAAAGATGAAATAGTTCGGCCATGTTTTGAGAAGTAGTATGTGGGGAGCAGGATTCGAAATTTGCAGATAGAAGGGAAGAGAAGTAGGGGAAGATCTAAGAGAAGATGGAGGACTGTGTTGAGAATGATTTGAGGGAGAAGGGTTTGACTGAAAGCGATGGATGTCGCTATGATGATGTTAGGAGCAGCGACCCCTATCGGGAATTACTGCAGAGAATGACGAAGATGCAAGCGATAAAATCCGAGGATTAGCTGAGAAGCGATGACCTGCTTGGGATGGCTCGTGACCAGGGCCGTATTTACTGGTAGGCAAAATAGGCGGTGCCAAGGGACGTCGCAGTCCAAGGGGCGCCTTCAGGGGTGGCATTTCATTCAGTTACAGCAGTACTTACGTAATGTATTATTTTTGTAGTTACTCATCTTTTTTGTTATGAATGAATTAAGGCTAGGCATTATTTTTGGAAAGGTTATTCATAAATTGTTTTAGTTGCATAAAATTTGAACTGTTTCATGTAGTTTTACTCCAAGCTGTTTCTCTTTACTTGAATGTTTTCCCTGCGTAAAAATTCAAGCATAAACTTTTGCTTTCAGCCATATAACTGTTTATTGCTTTTTTCAGAACCTTAACTCGTACAAGTGGCTATGCCTTATCATTAAAATCGGGGGGTGCTCAAGTGAGGAGGGGCGCTCAATGGAGAGGTTCCTATAGCGTAACTTTGGATAAATCCGGCCTGCTCGTGACATCATCGCCTTGTGTGCATACGGGTTACAGCCGTCCATTTTTATCCAAGAATAGCCCGAGGAAGTACGGATTGAACGTCAGAGAAAAACGCGGCTCTTTATTTTTCAAACCCAATCACTATCGATAATTGAAGATAATTTATGAACGCGACCATTGCTTGCAATCAAGCGTCTTCCCTTCTCTATAAAGCCTCTTTTGATTTAAGGGCTGCTCTCCGTCTCCTCCGTCTTCCTTCCCGTTAAGTGACCGGTCGTGGAAAAGAGAAAAAATCGCCCCCGTGGTCCATTCTGAGGTGTGACAAATGACTTCGTCCCTTGACTACTTAATCGAATCCGAGAAATGCCGCAATGCTAAGTAGCCCCCGACGAGCCTTTCCTTTTTGGTAATGACCCGGGAATTACTATCTGCCGCCACCGAAGGGGCAGTAGGCGCGCCTCCGTTGATGTCCCCGGGCGTCAAAAGCAATTATTCCCGCCGAGGTGTGGGACTCACGCATGCACTGGCTGTGTCGCCGCCGCCCTTCCCATCCATTTCGAACAACGTACCAATATTTCCACTGCACAAACGCTCAAGAATCGACCGCCGAATCAAATCCGCTTATCTACTGTCGGCGTCGAAATGATGCGCCGCTGTACTTAGCAAATTTATATCTGGACTTCAGTGCATGTCATAATAATGAATACTACGTCATTTTAAAGGAAATTTTATTCTCAATTCTGATTCATTTTTTGTTTTATGAAAAATTCAAAAATGTAAACACGCGCGTGCAATAAATGACTCCGCGCACCGTAAAATTAGCCGTTTTGTCAACTTCATGAACTTTGTAACTTAACCTAGGTAAAACTACTATTGTGGAAGATGAATGTCGTAGACGTAGTATTTATCCCTGGGTTGAGTTACAAAGCTCATGAAGTTGACAAAACGGCTAAATTTATGGTGCGCGTAATCATTTTTTGCACGCGCGTCTTGATTTTTGAATTTTTCATTGAACAAAAAATAAATCAGAAAGGAAAATTAGCATTGTGTGTGATCGAAATTGTATTAGCGTAAAAGTTTTCGTCCGCGAAGGTCCGTAGTCATGTGTATCGTTTTCTTTTAATCCGTAATTTTTTCAGCTCGAAAGTGAATTGTGAAAGGTGAAATCTATGGATGAAAAATATAATTTATGAAGATAAATATGGAATGTAGAAATAAGCTTCGGAAAAGACATCGAGATAGTCTAGGAGCGACTCAATTTCAGCACAGGACGTGCGGCGTTTTATTGCCATTTCTTTGAAGAGTCATGGATGGCATTCACTATGCGTTCATGTTTATCTCACCTGAGCCGTTCATCTAACATTTCTATGAGCATGTAATTTTATTTTTCTTTGACTGTTCTCTTCAGACCTGTCTTTGAGGCGTTCATAATTCAGTTCATTCGGACGCGTCATCAGATTCCCTCCTGCTCGTCGCTGGAAGACTTGAATTATTCGCAGTCCTGTATTAATGTGGTCAGAATTTATGAAGCCGAAAGAGAAAGCTGCGGGAAGGGAAGCGAAACGATGGTCATAATTTCCTATAGAATATTTCCTAGAGAGCTCTACAGCCATTATCTGCTAGAGTAAGAAATGGACAGCGGGTTGGAAAATAGAAATTAAAAAGTGTTGCTTAACTTACTGAGGCAGTGTCATCGTATCCGTGATGTCTCGAAGATGAGGATGAGGACTTCAGGAGTGAAGGAACTGAGGTGTAATGTTTTATGTAAGTAAATGGTGCACAAAAGACTATGCCCATAAAAAGATTTTATTTAAATATATATATGAGTGTATTGAAATGAAATGCAGTTAATCTATTTTACATAATAATCATTATGGAAAAGTGCAAATAAATTTCAATTCAATATTTCGAACTTCCGCTATGTAACTACTGAATCGGTTGAACTTATATGATTGGACGCCTGACAACTTGCTGGATGTACTCCTTCCTTATCTCTTTGCTTTGTCTTCTCTTCTTCGTCATGCTCTGACTGAATCTTTCTATCTTGCCACTTAAAATCCGTTTTTATCCTGAGATTCTTGACGAGATTTGAAAAATAATCTTGAAACCCTACTACTTTACGGCTCCGAGGTAAACTGTAAATGAGAATGAAGTGATATTATCTGCCTTTGAACGCATATTATGTCTATAGCTCTCGAATGGATTGATTCATGTCAAAGGTTTATTAAACATGTATATTTTGTTTTTATTATAATTTGGTAATTTATGGAAGGGATTATCTCGACCTGAAGAGTGAAATAAAATCAATGAAAGTTTTTTTCATCCATGATAGGATTTTATAGTCAGATGTTAAAGTTTTACTTAGCGGAGTAAGCTTAAAATACTTACTTAAAGTAAAATTTAAAATACAGAATATCACAAATCGGTTAAAAAACTACTCGACTTTTCATCATTCCTTTCCTAGGGGCTGGATGGAAGATGGGACTCTCTAGTCCCAATCTCGCCCAATAAAGACGTTTATTATTATTATTTTTCTTCCTGTTCGACAATAAAATTAGGGCTTTAATAAGAGCTAACGACCGTGCTGCGCCCGCTCCCAGTGGGCTTCCCCCGCTCTTTTCAATGCAGGTCCGCAAAGGGATAGGCGCGTTTCTAATTTTAAAATGTAAAAAAGGCAGGGTATTATGTACAAATTTAATTGGAATGTTCGTGTACAAATTGAAGTCAGAGGACCTCTTTACACACAACATTGGAAGTAATTACACTATCCTATGTTAAACGAACATGATGACTCATACTTACGTATCAACAAGAGACTTGAATGTGGAATCAGCCGCATTTTGATTAAAGTTATTTATTGTAAAAGTTATTTAAAGAATGCAAGATATTGTTGCAAATGAACACATGTCAGTTTGTGAGCCGTTAACGTCAGGAATATTTACAGTTTTTTTGTTTTTTTTTTGTTTTTTTTTAATTATTTAAAAACCAATTTTAGGAAACAATAGCAATATTTAGGAAGTAAGATATGCCGTCGCATGTTCTCTGATAAATTCTGTGGTATTTTTTATTTCTGTGTGGCATTTTGGTACCTCATTTGTAGAGTTTGGCTGCGTATGATTTGAGAAAAAGTATCTATACATTTGAAATAATATAAAAGATTCCATGCTTTTTTATATCTTGTAGCAAGTTTTAAAAACGTGAGTTATTTATTCAGGTTTATCATCAATTTGTTACGTTAAGCGATGAGCTTTAAGTTTTCATTTGAATCCCCTTCGCATATTACGGAGAATGATATTGCTCGGAAGGCAATTTCCAAGCCCTTGATAATGTTTTCGTCGTCAAAACTCTTAGCGGCTTTTTGAGAGTACCATTCACACTTCTTCGAGACCCTTTTGCGACTTGAAATCGGTGGAGGGATTTTGAGAGAATATTTTATGAACAAGCGATATGAGTGTGGATGCGTACGTACACAGATGAAATGAGACATGGTCCTTTCGTTTTCAATTGACCGAGAGAGGTCGTAAAGTTTCGTCTATACCCTCTCACGCAAGGAAATTTCGGTGGGGAGGACGTTAATATGCGCCCTCCACTGGACAATTCCATTGCCTTGCGAGGAATCCAATGCCATTTTATGCCTTCGCCACCCACACTGGTCCTGATCATAGTGGTTTCTATTATGGACGGAATAAGAAATGGGGAATTCCGAACGATTGTCTGAGTTCTGAGTGAGTCCGTGCGCGCATGACGATAGCCCTCTCCCTTCCCTTCCTTACTCGTCTAATATTCCCTCGCCGATGATAATAATAATAATAATAATAATAATCATAACTCACCGACAAAACCATGTACTAAAATGCACCAGATGTCCTATTAATTAATAAAACTGGAAAACAGCAAGCATGGAAAATATTTCAATAAAATTAACTCCACGGAAAAGTCCACGGGGAGATACAATCATAAGATCCAAGCGTGTAGGAGTGGAATTTTTCCATATTGAAATCAACACTTGATATTTTCTACGATTATGAAGTTATACTCCATAATAAAAGAAATAGAAGTTTAAATTAGTGGAAAATTGAAACTGTTTATTTCAATATCCTCGGAGAAAGAAAATAGCCTAATATAAAAATTATGCGGATGAAATAAAAGTTATATGGAGATTATTCTATGTTAGCATTAACCCGATAGGGATCTATGGAGAGGGAGTAATGCCACATACATTGAAAAAAGAAATTGGGAAGTTGGGAAAGAAAAAAATAATGACCTCCTTCGGGCAAAAAGCAGTTTTACTACAAACTTGCCACATTGTGAGGAAATTCCCGAGCCAATAAAAATCGGGCAATGTGTGGTGAATTCTCTTTTTTGCGTGTTAAGCCTAATCCAATTCCAATTATTGAATTGGTGAAACGTTTCCCGCTTGGGCAAGCAAGCTGAGATATGTGATAAATGGAATAATATTGATTACTAAAAGACAAACTCACAGAATGCATTGCTACGAAAGCGTTATGGCAGACAAAAATATTCCAGGCAACTGACGAGGTATAGCCTTTGTTGATAAAGAAAACAGGAAAAATTAAGGGGCATAGCAATCTCGAACAGCCAAAATCTACAAAAGTTCACCTAATTAAACTCTATAGTATCTAGGATAGATTCGGAAGAATACAGGGAGGAAAAACCTCGGGGAAGTGAAAGGACAAGCTTGGGATAGTGAGATGTGGAGAGCTACAGTATTATACTACTGCTTAGGGTCACAATACTATTCACGTATGTAAATGCTTACGGCGAGATAGAGTAGAATATTAAATTAATTAAAGACAATTGAAATAAAACATGAAAATTGCATAAAATACATGGATACCTACTTACAAAAAATGTTGGAAGAGCCCAAACCGGCGATCTTGCCCCGGGTAATTTTATGAGTTGTGAGTTTTTAGTTTTTTAAGCCCTTTAGAAGAGTCATATGATCAATATTAGAACCCTGATGACTCGAATCTCGATATCTGGACACTCCGGGGAAAATAGACAAGCCTGACGCATTTGTTCCTCACACCCATTACGAATTTTGGAGGGGGCTCGGGCCCCCTCAGGCCCCATTGAGTCGGCGCCACTGATAAAATACAAATAATAGAATTGAATTGAAAGAATATGGTGATAAATTGAATTACGATCATGCGAAATATGATCTTATGCTGTCAGAGCGAAACATTTCAAGAAAACGTGACAGTAGAAATGTGCCTATAGTGGGAAAACCAAAGGATTTGGTCTCTTATATCCTTTTCGCAAAATATTCACAGCAGGAAACCCACCGCCACTAGACGGCGAGAGAGTGTAGGGTTCCTTCTGAGGTCAATTGTCGGCCCTTGACCGTTTCTCCCAGACATCACACCCCCCTTCTGCTGCGAGATAACCACCTAGTAAGAAGTCAGCCGTCGCGGTTATGAAAAATTCTTGCATATTTTTGCAGCTTATGGCATTTATTGGACCCAGGGCAGAATCATGTGACATCTCTCACGCATCCTTGCCTCGACGTTCTTCGTATGCCGAGACAATTGAATTGTGGGGACGAAAAAGAAGATTGGTCCCTGTGTCCAGAAAAATGTATGCCTCATTTTTTCCTCAAGGAATGGAAGACTTCCTAGAATAAATTTCCTATTGTAAGACAGAGGGTTTTTGCATAACTGTCACTCATTTTGCTTTAGTCGCTATTTACTTCGTAGATGGTTATCATGAATAGTTGAAATGAAAATAGGAATGCAGCCCACTTGAAATTTGACAAGAAGTTATCTTGTTTCTACCTTTAAGAGAAATTCAATGTCTGCCCAAAACAATGGCGAAAATACCATAGCAAGACTATATATTTGTCTATAATGGTTGAACACGTTCCACCCAGTAGCGTAGCCAGGAATTTCGTTCCGGGGGGTCCAAAACCAGGGGAGGGTACTAAGTAATGGGTTTTAATCTAATTTTACACTTTTCATAATCGAAAAAACTTCATTTGTTAAAGAAATATTTTTTAAATTCATTATTTTTCGATATTTTATTTTATGAAGGAAAATGATTGTTTTTTTATATTTGGGGGTCTGAACCCCCCGGACCTCCCCCTGTCTACGCCACTGGTTCCACCGCAGATATTCGTGAATTCATGCATTGAAATTCGATTGTATCTTGTTGTAAGTTATCTTTTTCTACCGCCGAATGTGATTCAGTCGTCGCCCAAAATACAATGGCAAAGAGATTCTATTAAAGAGTAAATATCGCCTACCAATAATGGAATAGACTTCTCCGTGAATTTATGCGCGGGGCAGCAGTCGGTGAAATTGCTCGCATTGATTGGCATGCCATTATTTTCTCCACTCAATCCGATCATGATGTTGATTTCATGGCGGATGGTGGAAGGGCGAGGCGGTTGGGAGTGTTCCTATTGGGTGCGGTGCATGTGGGCGTGGTGGTTGGGTGGGTGCGGCACTTTTTCTTTTCCCTGCACTGCTCGCTCCACACAAGTTGCCACATCCGCCCAACACACTCTCTCCTCAAATCCTCCGTTACTCGTAAACAAAAAGTATTTCTTGACGGAATTAGCACTGATGTTGTAAAAGTTACATCAGGTGTTTCACAAGGAAGCGTAATCGGCCCCCTTTTGTTCATTATGCACATTAATGATCTCTGCTCCCGCATTAGCAGTAAAATACGTTTATTTGCTGTCGACGCTGTCATCAATCGCGAAATTAGTGATCACTCTGACTATGAAATACTATCATCTGACTTAAACAACGTTCATTTGTGGAGGCAAGAGTGGGGACTCGAACTTAATCTGAGCAAATTATTGGCGGTACATTTCTTGCGGAATTCGTCCAACTCTAACCATGTTTATGCAGTGGATGGTAATAACATAAAGGCAACAGTCGAAGTGAAGTACCTGGGAGTTACGATAACGTCGAAGCTCACGTGGGGAACACACATAAAGAATATTTGCGGCATTGCCCTGAAGAAATTAGAATTCGTCAAGCGTATTGTGGGAAGATTTTCGGATGAGAAAGTAAAAGAAAGGTGCTATTTCGCTCTCGTCCGACCGCACCTTGAATTGCAGCGAGCGTATGGGATCCGGTGCAGAAAGACTTCAGCTGTAAACGGCTGGTGTCCTAAAACCCCCTGCCACACGCCTTTTAGGCGGCTTACGGGGTATAATGTAGATGTAGATGTACTCACGAGCAGAAATCGCTGTGATTGGACCAGTGCTTGAATTCATTGCCCTATGATCAGTTGGTCCTTACGTCATGATCACTACGGTTACAACGTGCCGAATGCGACAGTATATCTACATCTACATACTACCCCACGAGGAGGCTCAACAGGTTCGTGGCGGAGGATGTTAGGGCCCGTATTCATAGTCGCGTCTTGAGCATTTGCTTGATGAAGATCGCCTCAAGCACGATCTTATTCGCTATTTCCGTTTCATAGTCGCTAAACAAGACGGTCTCAAGTCATTGTTGAATGAGACGAGCTTGATCAAGCTCGCCTTGTAATAAGGCGAGCTTGTCCGCTTTCATAGTCGCGCCTTATTGTAAACAAGCAAATGCTCAAGCGCGCCTGTATTCATAGTCGTCAAAGGTCGTCTTGTTTATCAAATAAGACAACGAATAAGATCGCCTTCGTCAAGTCGACGTCGACCCCGTCTTGAGCAAATGCTCATTCAAGTTTGTGTTACGTTATCCGCTGGAATCCGGACAAATTACAGTTTTCTGACGTTTTTACTCGAATTTTATTACTAATTATGGAAATTATTAGTATTTTGCTTCGAAATTCGACGAGTTATGAAGTGTTTCGAAGAATAGATTAGGCTGTAAGGTATGGAAAGGAGTGGTGAATATATTCCTAAAAAGAAGGTTTAAGGACGTAAAATTGTGGCTGATTCGTATCCTGCGTGTTATGCCGTAAATTCTAATGTAATCTGTGCCAACTTCTCTGACGACTTGATTCACTTCATTGCTGTCACAAAATGGGAAGTGGACAACCGGTAAAGTGTGTAAAACATTGTTTTTCATTGCAAGGAGAGGATACCTCGCCTTATATGCTTCAGTAATTACATTTCGAATATCAATGAGTCTTATTTGACGTGGATTACGTGTTCGAGTGGAATATTTCATAGATAAAGCGGTGTCTGAAAGTGCGAGTAACATACCGTTACCTACAGTTCGCGATTGTGCTCCTGTGCAAACCTTTTGTGGCATAAATTGTTCCATTTTAATTGTTTTACACATTATTAACCTTGTCATTATGCGTATCTGATTATCCATGACAGTAATATACTCTTCAGAGAGTACCTAACGTTTAAAACAAAGTCATTGTACTGGAGTGCTTGTCAATCAGTTATGAAATATTTTGTTCCTTTTGAAAAGAAATATATCCTTTAGTTGCACTGTGTAATTCCTGTTCTTCCAGTTATTTCTAACTTCTCCAATTAGTGGAATGCATATCTGTTCCTACCAACATGTATTTTGTGGATCTTCGAGAGTGCAATAAGAATGAAATAGGCATACATTTTGAAATAAAGTTAATAGCTGCTGCTTTGAAGACTGCTGTAAAACAGTCTTCGATGGGACCATTGTGGCAGTGTATAAGTTGTGGTATTTTAGTTGTATTATGATGAATTATTTTGTGCTCTAAAAAGGTGACAATTTTTTTAAATGCTGTTCGAATATCAAATTAAGCTACAGCTTGAGATTGGCCTAAGCTTTTAATATGTGCTTACTTTTTGCTGCTGTCTAATTTAAGAGAGCCTATAAGAGTACCTTGTATAGCACATCTTTTGAGTACAAGTGATTGAGTAAGTGACGATAAACGAATTATCCCTGCCGATACTTACTTCCCTTGCCAACATAGAGAAGGTACAGCTATATTACCTATTTGAGCTAATAGTAAAATATCTTCATTTCATGCTACCAGTATGGGGTCTTTCGTTTAACAAATTTGCCATGTTTGCATTTTCTTTTCATCCACTATCACTTAAATGCCAATGTTGAAAAATATGCTCTCAATAATGAACATATTTCTATAATTAGAGGAACCAACTAGTAAGTATTGCCTCTGGTGTTTGGATTACTATACCATAAATGTGAGTGATACTCGATAAGTATTATGTAAGTATAAGATATGATTGTTTTTAAGTCAATTTACACATTGGAGTAGGCCTACTCCAATACCGGTACTTCCCCTAAGTATATTTCACAATCAGTGCTGAGTATTTACCTCTCTGTTTTTGTTAAAGAATCAATTGTGGTTAATTGTTCCATAAAGTTCCTTCAGGGCTGTGGTTCTTAACCTACCTAGGGCCATAATACTAAAATACTTTTCTTGCTGCCATGACCTCCATATAAAAAGCATGGAATTGTATGCATTGCTACTTTTATTGTGTTTATTATCATTGTAATTTTAAATATTTTTTCGTGACGGTTTCCGAAAACCCTTGTGAAAGGGTCAGTCCACGTCACAAGTGGTCATAACCGACAGGTTGGAAACCTATTCAATAAAAGAAGAGCTCTTAGAATGCAATTTACTGAAAGTAAAATCCAAACTGATTTCCAGGAAATGGTTTGGTATGATGTCAGGCTCCCATTAAATCATTTATTCCTGCAAAGTTGTCAGAAAAGGAGGTTTTCATGAAAATGATATTCTTCAAATCTTTGATGTTATTACAAATGTTTAATATTATTATATTTTTAGAAGCAATGTAACACAATGACACAATTGCTGTTGTACATAACAAAATAATTCTAACACAATACAATCAATGTAACACATAAAACAATATTACAATCAACGAAACACATAGCACAGTAACACATCTGGGATAATGAAAGAAGCAACAAAAATTCATTATTCATTCTTTTGCATTAGTTTCCTATAGCACCCTCTTTTCAAAGATAACTCTGATTTAGCGAAGCTTTTTTCCTCCCTCTGTTCTTGATGATGCAGGAGCTGTAATAAAGTTATTTACTTAGGAAAATTTACTCAGTTTTATAATTGGGGAACTATCACTAAGGGTTATATTTATTACTTGTGTGGTATGTCAGGTGGAAACTGCATATTCTAATTTATAAGAATCAATCTTGTGATCAACAAAAACACTATCATTTTAATCTCTTATATAAAACTGATGAGGTAATTTCATTTAAAGCTCATCATGGCCTCTAAAATCAGGATATGAAAAAAAAGATTAGTTATTTAGGCACTTCGGAAGTCATTGAGTTACATTCCAAAAAATTTATAATACTAAGGTATCCATAGATATGATTATAGTAATAGTGTTGTTTCTGTGGTTTTTCAATGCTTTATTTTTCATTCATTCTAATGAGTGAACCTAATCATTCAAATTTTCATTGCATTTATTTGCTGCCTTATGAAGAACCTGATTGAATGAAAGAATTCAGAAGTTGAATTCTTTACACCTGAATATGTATATTGACAGCAGGGGCTGTTTGAGAAGCTGGTCCAAGGTGTGGAATATTATTGAAATGAACAGAGTCCTGGTTTTTTTTCCTGAGACCACATAATGTAGGTGGAGTGTAACTTAATGTAGATTTTACATTGGAATCACCTCAGATAGTGTGTTGCACTTTAATTGGAATGCCTGTAGAGAGTAGGTACTCGAGTACAGGAAACCAATATAACTTCATAACGCTTCTAAATACATCATATTTAAGTTAAATAGATTAGAATCTTATTTGGAGTCATATTGGCAATGCTGCTAACTATAGCCTTATTTTTTCTTTGTGGAAAGAGTGTTTGGCATTTGGAAGAAGAGGTTTCCATGCCTTTCAAAGAGTGTTTCCACAAAACTTCTCTGGTCAGCAAGTGTCTTTGTAACCTGTGCTGTGCTGCACAACTTGAGCCTAATATTCCATAATGTTCTTGTAGAAGATGATTATAGAGAAGATTAAGTGGTTACAGTTGATTCACTGACTTGCATCCAGGAGATGGTTTTGCTATACGACAAGCATTAATTGATCAAATCTTCCTTTAATTTGTGAGAAAAGAATTATCCCTTAAAAGCATAAATTATATCATTAATTTATTCTTGTTTGCAGTTAAAATTTGTAAATGTGTATTTAAGTAATCACCGTCAAAACCATTCCTAATTTTGGATTCATTAACAGATAATGCATGTACCTCAGTGAAATATTGTGCATTAGTTTGTTTATTGTGTTTTGGTTAATGAATAAGAGCTGATGGACACCAACCTCGATACCTACTGACTTCACCAGCCTAAAGGTTATGTATTTGTCTTACAAGCTCACAGCTCATTTTTTATATTTCTCTTTCTGATATACATCTAATCAAAGCCATCTCCACACTGGAATGAACCCATGATGAAACATATGATGTTTAGGGCAATCAATGCGGCAGTTAGGGTGTCGTAGGGTGAAGTTATCCAAAAATTAAAGGTTTACCCATTGTACCAAACAATGCCTGCTTTGCACAGCTGACAGAAGTACTATGTAATTAAAATATATGTTCACCTATGATAAAATCAATCCACCCACGTTGATCTAATGATGCCTCACCACACTGTGTCTCATGCATGACCACCTCCACTTCATTTGTATGTACAATTAATGAATGAAGCAAATAAATTGTTATATTTAATAATGTAAACAAGTTTAACATCTCTCCCTACTTATAACAGTGATTGAAGTTTATTTAGCTATATTTTAGATTTTGTAATTCAATAAAATACTTGATAATGGTAGGTACATGATACTTAATTGATTCTTGCCTTGTGTGCATTTGCAAAAGGAGAAGTATGAAACTATAAAATTTTATATCTTTCAATTTACATACTTGAGGTGCCATAAAATAATTTTAAAATAGAATTTAAAATGTAACTACAAATAAATAGCATGTATATCCATCATTAATACCCATCCCTTAAGCATATACCTCACCTGGGGATATTACTTCAATGTTTTCACCTATTTCTTGTGATATGAGGTCTGCTTTTTCTATTAAATAAGAAATAATTACATTAAAAGAATGTTGATATGACTTTCATAATTAAAATGCTTCCAAAAAAATGAAAAATTAATTGGCACAGCAATGTAAGGTTGACCATCAGTAGCCATAATATCTGCAGTTTAATTATTCCAAGGATACCGAATGCCTGTTAATCAACTATGAGGAACAGTGATAAAAAGCCACTAATATAACATGAAATATTTCCGAAAGCCCTATAGTTACATCGGTTTGTTTAATCTTCATAATTTTTAAATCGTATTTTGTTTATCTATTTTAAGTCTCAGCTATACTTTATTTTTATTTCACATCTATTTACATCTAAATTGAAATATTATCCGCAAGCATGCATGCACATTCTTTAAGGAATAAATTTTCATTGACATATTTTATAACTATTTATGCAACACAAAATATTTACCTGCAATTTTATCAGGAGGCATATTGGAATTAAAAAGTATCGGGGTTCTATCCATCAAATCCGGAACAATATTTTGTACCTCTGGATCAATTTCCGGGGATTTAGGTGGCCTGCCTCCGCCAGTTTTCATACGATTTTGCTTTTCCTTGGTCGATGCACTCCTTTTGTTTTATGTTAGACCACCATGTTTTGAGTTAGGCCTCCGATCGCTGCAACATAATAATTACCTCTTATATATTATTGCTGCAAAGGCCATTGAAATGAATGACTTTTCGTGCACTCACATTTTACCGGTAAAGTAAATGAACACACAGGTATTCCATACTGTAAAATTATAAAATGTTAACCTACCTCTCGCGTTATGACAGACGACGTGTGCTACATCTGCGTTATTTGTCACCAAACATCTTCTTTTCGACGAAGTGTTGCCATATCTCCTCTTTTATCTTCTTTTTTTTACATTTGCAAGTATATCCAGGGATACTTTCCTTTCCATTGGAGTATTATGTCGATATTTATTAGACGCGGATGCCGTGATCGGGCTTCCGTGAATGTTATTAAAGTCACTCGAATTTACCGCGGTAGTGTGGCGCTGGTTGTCAAGTAAACAAATGTAACGAGGTCGGTGATTGGTCGATCAAATAAGCATTTGCTTGAGCATTTGCTTGACGAAGCTCGCCTTGTTTCAAATAAGGCCAGCTTGATCAAGACCAGCTTCGTCAAGACGAGCTTATTTGTTGACTATGAAAGCGGCAACCAAATAAGCTCGCCTTGACCAATAAGGCGGTCTTCATGAAGACGGTCTCAAGTAAACAATCAAGACGCGACTATGAATACGGCCCTAGGACACCAGCTGTAAACAAATAAAAATGAAGTTCTCCAGTGCGGTTCCACCTAGCAGGGGCGTAACTTAGGAATATGCTTTGGGTGGGGGAATGGGATCGCCTGGAGTGGCGACCCCCCCCCCCCAGGGCAGGGTCCGGAAAAAGTTTTGAAAAATGTCATACCCGGAAACACAGTTTGCGTAATTTTGGCGCTTAAAATTTAACTTTAAGCAGATGTAATTATTGAATGTCAACACTAAACAATAGTTTTCAATATTTTTTTAATTTCTCCGAGGCTTTGGGGGGGATCAATCCCCTCATCCCCCCATAGTTACGCCACTGCCCCCTAGTGTTTTTTAAAGTCCTTTGTAGTTAGGGGGAAAAACGAATTTCCATTTATATCCGTTCGGCAGAAGCTCTCTCGTAATTTATCGTTTTGGTCGTCTAAATTTAGCCACGGAGCAGATGAAAATATATTTCATATTCTCAAGAGCGATTTCGTTTCAGAATCAGAGATCTAAAACATCCCATTGAATTTCTAGTTGACGAAGTCCATATCACTGACTTACCCAGTGACATGGAATTTGGATCTGGATATACTTTAAATCACCGAAGATGTTGTCATGTTCCGCGTTTCATTCGAAATATTAGGGGGGTTAAAAGTGGAGCAAAGTTTTCTTTATTTTTATAAATAATTGTATTTCTAACGTTAAGTATTTTTCGTATTCTTAGCGGCTAAATTTAGCCTTAAGTTGCTCCCGGAGAGATCTCTAACCTCACCCATCCAAACCAACATTCGGACTGAATCGCTTGAGTGAGTCAGTGATATGGACTTCGTCAACCAGCATTTCAATGGTATATTCTAGATCCCCGAGTTCATAAAGGAATCGCTCGTGAGTGTATCACGCGTCATGTCGGTCTGGAGGCTGGTGGAAAGAGGCCATTATGTGAGGGATATTGTGGAGGGCAAGGCATTTCCATTTTTGGTCGCGGAGTGGTGGGGATGGCGATTGTTGGCGTGAGGGATGGAGAGAGAGGCGTAAAAAATGAGTGGGCTCTGGAAATTTGGTTCCTCAAGGTAAAAGGGGCAGTTCCTCTCCTCTATTCGGTGGTGGTCCCTGCCCTGTGGTAGGCATTCGAAAAAGAGGAGAAGGCTCTTTTCCCCGCCTGCCTGCGCTTTCTGCAGTCCGTAAGAGTTGGGGCGAAGACGACGTGAAATTACAGGTTTGTTGAGAGACGAGGGCAGGTGGTGTGGGAGTTCGCTCCGTTCATTTCGGGCTTTCCCTTGCGCCGCCGTTGTCATGGACGGCCGTCGTCGTATCTTAACGGCAGCGTCCATCTTTCCTCGTGCGGTCTTCTTCTCTTCAAAAGCGAAACCAGTCAAGAGAGAGCTCGCTGTTCTTTTTTTCATCATGTCGTCGAGCCGAAATCCATTGTGTGAGTCACCCAAGGTGTCATGTTCCGGGGTTTCATTCAAAATATTCCGGGGGTGTGGGAGGGGTGAAAAACATTCTAGGGGTCTATACGGCTCTTACGGCAGACCTCGCTTGTAGTGCTCGGGCAGTCTTAGTTTTCCCTTAGTTGTGTGGTGACAAGGTAATCGTTTTCCTTCCGTTGTGAGACCTTTAGCAAAAGTATCTTAGAATTTTCTAAATATTTACCCCCAAAATTATTTGTATATTTTTATGTTAACAGAATGTATGGATAGAGCGAATACTTAACCGGGAGGGAATGTTGAAAATGGTGTTAGAGGGTAGAATGCTAGGGAAATGAGGGAGGGGAAGGAAAAGAATAGGATTTGTAGATAGATTGAAAGGGAGTGGGCCTTACAGTGAATTGAAGAAGGTAGCGCTGAAAGGAAAGGGAGGCTCCCAGATCACTTCTTTAGTACTCCATGGAAACCTACCTTAATCGGTAGAATACTGTAATAATAACTGAATGCTAACAGCTTTTTTCTAAAATACGAATGTTTATTGTTGGGTGGCATTAATGTTATTGAAGGAGACTTCGTATAATTTATATCAATCTTTTACACCCGTCATAAGTGAATTCCCAATAAAGCTATGATACTATTAATAATTCTAAATATTATCATGAAATTGTTCTGGAAATAAAACTGTTCCAAATTTAACTATTCGCACACGAGAAAAAATACTATTTTTGACCAAAACTCGAAAACAAAGTTCTAATCCAGTGTCCATAATTTTTCACGTGATTTCCAAATTCCAAAAACAAAATTCATCCTCTCTCTCTTTCAAATTATCCAAATTCTCTGCAAACTGAAGTCACCTTGCTGCTATTTCTAGGAATCTGATGTCTCTGAGCATGATTCCATTCGAAGTAAACCTGTAATAATTTGGCCAACGGCGAAGAAACCCTTATTTTTCTTAATTTCCGGTCCGTGGACATTTTTTAATCGAAACCTTTCGCTTCATTTTGTCCCCGGGTCAGTGTTCCCACGCCTCGCGCTCTGTGGGTCCCTCCCCAGGGGAGAGAGTTTCACATTGCATGTGTGTTAGTGCTTGTCTTGCCACCAGTTTTCCTCCTTTCAAAGAAGCAAGGGGTCTCTAGTCGTTGGCGGCGGCGGCCCTTAAGGCCTCTCCAGTTACAAACCGCATCCGTGGAAATGGCTCGTAATGGGGGCGGGAAAAAGAAACGAGGGTGTTTTCATGGCAGAAGGTATATAAACGATGTGTTTTGTGGGGGTGCAGGTGGGCTTGGAGAGGGCTAGAGCAGGGCGTGGATAGCTAGATGAGGGGTGAAACGCGAGAACCCAAGCCTAAGGCGCGCACCACCTTCCTATCCTTCCGTTTACACTTCTATTATTTGCCGAAGGAGGGCAACTGAATCGTCGACCCTTGTTTTCTGGAGAGTTTGTCCCATATGTTGATATATGAACGTATTAACTTTATAAACGTATACTTCTTATAACTCTAAAGCTCATATTAAAAAAAAAACAGAAATTCTGTCGAAAAATGGTCTCAATCAAAAGAAAAGAGATGCACATTTGACTTCAGTTCAACCAAATGAGTCCCAGATTATTTTCGAATTATAAGCATACAGAATGTTTAGAAGATCTTAGTTGGAGATTTAAATTATTTTACTCGGCAGAGTTTGTTGTAATAGTTAAATTTGGGGAGATTGAAAAACTTTTAACGATTAATTCTTGCTATCGAGTTTTGTCTTTGGTAGCTGCCAAGTCAAACAAATTTCTCTAATGCCAGAAATAGAGCATTTCGTCCCCATGTCTTTGGCTTTTTTTTAAATTATTGGAAGATTTCAGTGCAATGGAGAAGTTTAGTTAATAGGGTAGTTTCTTTCATCATAGAAAACGAAATGCATTGATGGCTATTCGTTACCCACCATTAGTGTATTCATAATGTACAAATTATTTGGTTTTAGAAATACCGGTTTAAACGAATGGCAATGGTCAATTTTTATCCTCATGTGAAAAAGGCCAGATTGGCCCCCATGCGATTCCAGCCCACGTGACGTCACAGGGACCTAGTTTCTATACGAGTAGATAGGAGTTTTACATCGTCTGAAATTACCAATGCATGCATGAGGCACAGAGCTTGGGGAAACATGTCTTAATAATCGCCTATTAAAACTGGTTATGGTCGGAAAGTTTCCTTCGTTTGATCGGGTATTAATAATCCTTATTTAAGCCAAGCGCTACCTGCTAGTAGGGTACTGTGCTACCTGCTAGCATCCTGCGTCGTGTCAGCGTTCAAAGCCTCGCCCCAAGGTCAACTCACTTGCGGCAGTGGGAACCAGAACGACGTCACGCGGAGTTTTCCCGGCATTCATTCTTACCCGTCGCGTTTTCGCGCGCTTGAAATTTTTCACTTTTTATTTAATCGCGAAAAATGGATATCGTCATTTAAAAATCTAAATGCGTGAAATACGTACTCCAGGAGTAATATTGTTTCGATTTAGGCAATAAATAATAGGAAACCACCCTTTTCCGAGAACCCAAGGAATGTACCTACCTATCCTTTCTTCTCCCTGTAAATATCCCTCTCTCAATAACTCTCTCACCCAGTTGATTGGTCTCTAACCACCCCAAACGGCCGTAAAACCTTGGCTTCCAAACCGCAAGGAATCAACCATCTTCCCCATGGCTAAGAATGGTTCATGTAAGTGCTGGGAGCGTCCATCTCTTTGTTTTTTCTTGGAAAGATTCCCTCGTTAGCGCTGTTGAATTGCATCTCTATATGGCCATATTTTGCGAATTAATTTGGAAAGAACCACCCCCATGCCCAAATTATAGTTGTCTCCTAGCACTTAGTCATATAACTAGCTAATTGTTTGAAATACCTGACGCTTTACCTGCGCTTATCAACGCCCAATCAACTTTTTAAAAATTCTAGGCGGTGGTCCTATAAATAGGCAAAATATAGCGGTAACATAGGCGCTATTTTTTCACTTGAATGAATTGTCATTTGGCTCGCAAAAAAATAAAAAAATATTGTCCAATAAACAGGCGAGTTGTGTTATTTTTTTATTTACTTTATTTTACCCCATTGCAGACATATCGTCATCCTCACGTGGTAATAAATTTCGTAAACATTCAAGATACTATTTATCTCTCATTTTACATTTTGGATAGCTTTCGAATTTGAATTTTAATTTATGCTTCTAAATAAGTTTCGAATGGCCTCTAATTTACATGATTCTAGGTTGCGATGAAATTTCCGTATCAACTCTAAGAGTTTAGAAGAATGTAAAATAGTTTCGATTCAGCTACTTTAAATAGCGAAGTGCCACTATAGTAATCACCTCTAAATACCCCGTCGAAGGTTTAATCGTTCATAAAAGCAATTAAATCGACTCAAGTGGGAAATTTCACCCGTTTGCATCGAGGTCCTGGCGTCCGTATCAATCACCTAAGGCGCTGGAATTTCCTTTCCCCTAATCGGCTCAGTTGGGCTTACTACGGTCGTCTTCAGCACCAAATAGTATTCAGGGGAATGATAGTCACATGTCAACATATGCTGCCAAAAAGAAATACCTCCACTAATGTTTGCTGTTGCATCATAATTCATATGTGCGCTTTTAATAGAAGGTACGTATTAATTTTTTGGTATTTGCCTGAGTTAACTTTCTATGCTTTTGTTATCCTATTATTACAGTATTCAACCGATTAAACTAGGTCTCCATGGAGTACTAAAGAAGTGATCTGGGAGCCTCCCTTTCCTTCCAGCGCTACCTTCTTCAAATTACTGTAAGGCCTACTCCCTTTCAATCTATCTAAAAATCCTATTCTTTTCCTTCCCCTCCCTCGTTTCCCTAACATTCTACCCTCCAACACCATTTTCAACATCCCCTCCCCGCTAAATATTCGCTCCATCCATACATTCTGTCTCCTCCGTACCTTATCTAAAAGCTGCCTCTCCTCGCCAACCATATCCAGCACTTCGTCGTTTCTTTTCCTCTCCGTCCATTTCACCCTCTCCATTCTTCTCCATACCCACATCTCGAATACCTCCAATCTTCTCTCGTCGTCTTTCCTCAGTGTCCACGTTTCCGCACCGTAGAGCGCTACACTCCAGATCAAACTCTTCACTAACCTTAACTTTCATAATTGCTCCTGTTATAACTGTTTGATAGCTACGTTTTCATACCATGAGAACGCATCTGATGAGACTTCATCCTTGCAAGGTATCTCAGTCCATTCATTTGATTTCCTTTGCTCTAATGTTGCATCGCATTTCCAATGCCTCCACCCTTGCCTTCTTCATTGCTGTCATTTTCCATGCCTCTTGCATTATACATATTCATTTCAATAATCATCCGTGTCGCAAATATTATAGTTATCAGTAATTGCTTACATCTCGAATACAAAATGTATGCCTTTGAAAAAGTACGGGGATAAAATTTTCGTTTTTAAAATACAGGTAAGTGTTGAAAAGGCTCTCATTATGTTCGCCTTGACAATTTTCAAGACGATTAAGTCAGCGCGATTCAATTATCGCGTCACGAATAGAGCCAAAAGACGGGTGGGCGTTATGCGTCCCCTTAGCTCAAGGCATGCAATGTCTCCACCACTCTTAATAGATCCACTCAATTACCCGCAACCTCATGCACTGTCGGGAGAGGGGCAAGTGTCTGTGTGTGTGTTTATGTGTGTCTCTTTGTGTTTCGTGCAAGGGGGGGCGCGTGGACTCGTTGTTTGTCCACCGCATTCACTCCGACGAATTCAATGAAAAAAATAAACTCAGGCTTCCCTCCCTAAGATCCCCGCGCGGTGTTGTATCAACCCCCTGCTGCTGTTCCTTTTCTTGCTTGGGGGGGTTGGTTGACGGATTCTTCCATCCACCCACCTCCATCCACTCTGCCACCCGGGCAATCGGGAGGGTGGGTTTGCGGAGGCGTCCAGTCAGAAGGTATGAAAGGGCCTCCTTCGAGTGGACGCCGATGCCTTGCGGCCACTCCGAGTCATTACTTCTCATTTCCAGGAAGAAAAGGGATTGGAGGCAGATTGGAGGGTTTCCTCTCGTCTCACCCCACTTACCACTTCTCACTCACCTGTGTGGCTGCACCAAGGCGACTCCCTACATGAAGGGAAGGCCCCATTCTACCCCATAGAAGGTTGATTTCGGTTGCCACTTCGCTTGCTTACTATTATAGTATTTGCAATCTATCAAAATGATGAGTTTTCAATGTCATTCCTCGCAATTGTAAATACTTTACTGAGAAATATTGCGAGAGAGTGGTTCGCAGTGGACTCGTCGACGCGCAAATGCAAGGAATAATATTGTAAAGCTATCAATCATATAGATGACATCATTAAGAATATAAGTTTTCATTAATATTCCTGATTACAGTCTATTTCTGTCTGAAATATGGATCGCTCTCGGATCAGCGAAGTATTGAAAGATACATGAGGGCTAGTCCCCTGTGTGGATGCAGGTTGTCCCTTGGGGAATTTATTTCGTTTTAATATGTTGGTACATTCATTTGCGCTTTTCTCATTTCGGTTCATGCATTACCGTGGCACTTATGCCCCATATTGGACTATAGTAAGATCCTAAGTAATTCTCAGGAGCCCATCTTGATTTACGCTGTTGCCACGAAAGTCTAACAATAAGATCCGTGTTTCTATTCCTGGTATTGGGATTTTTCCCAATGGATAAATGAACTGATGTCACATGGAATTTATGTCATGAGAAAGAAAAATTGACAAAATTTCCCGACCCTTTAAAACGCCTTAAGTTGGCACCCCTGACACCCTGGCTCGGAATACCCACCCACGCCTTCCCCCATCTCTCCTCTTTGCCCCTATCTCGGCGCGATTCCTGATTCACTTCCGGCGTTCTTTTGGCTTTTCATCCGAAATATGCGCGCACCTTCCACTTTCATAAGCAGGTGACGGCAGAGAAAGAAGCCCTTTGACTCGGGGCGAGAGTTGAAATTATAGGGCTTTATTCGCTAGAATCGTTATGACGACAAATAGTTGTGGGGGGAATTTTCGTTCCTAAAAAATTCATCCGCATCGACTATATCTTTTTCCAGCTTCATCATCTCCATTATTTTGTCATTTCTAAGTTTTTCCAGTCTAATCTTTCTGCAGCTCCTTCTCATATAATCTCTCCCAGTCATCAATAACGTACATCTGTTTTTATTAATAAATAACATAAACTTTGTTTGTTCACAGAATTTTTATTGCATCAAGACCATGATTTCGACGGTTCACGTGTTTTCTGGTCCCAGAAGATAACGTCAGACCAGAAGATGCGCTAATCATCGAAACCATAGTCGTGATTAAAAATAACTTCTCCGGAAAAACAAAGTTTAAGCTATTCATTCAAAATGTTCGGCAAATTCCTCAAATTATCGTCGGAATCCACCAACTTTAATCTATATCAGTTGTTCTTCTTAATGTCCTATACCTCTGCTCCATACGTTATCACACCTTCTACCGTTGTCTTATTTATTCTTATTTTCGTTTTCCTGCTTATATGTCACATGTCCTCCTTATATTATTCCGAAGTTATTTTTCATGCAGCAATTATCATGTTATTGCAGTATCTGAAACCTGGCTAAAGCCTTCAATCCCGAATGAATACGTGAACTTGGACCATTTTTCATTGATTCGAAATGATCGTTCAGTCAGAACCGGTGGTGGTGTATGTTTATTTGTAAGAAATCACTTTAGTTGTAAAGTGCTATCTAGCTGCAGTGAAAATTTTAAACCGGAATTCCTGTTTGTAGAATTATCTTGTAAATTCGGAAAAGTTGTAGTGGCAGTTGTCTATAGATCTCCTAAAGTTGGTTATCTTAATGACGACTTCGAGTCAACGTTGTACAGTGTACTACCTCATTATAAAAATGTAATTGTGTGCGGTGACTTCAACTCTGACTTGCTTAAAGTCACGCATGATAGCAAATGTATTAATGATGTTTGTTACCGTTGCAATATGTCGATTGTACCGCTGCAACCTACCCATCACCTCCCTTCCACAAGCACTTTATTAGATTTATTTATTGTCGATGACTTATCTAAAGTTATTGATTATGGTCAATACTCTATTCCATTTCTTTCAAATCATGACTTGATATATGTTAAATTTAGATTTAATATTCCTAAAAGTAAAACCAATGCTATATTCTCACGTGATTTCAGAAATTTCGATTTGACGAAGTTTCAAGAGGATTTTGATGGTCTTTCTTGGGCCAATTTTCTGTCTGTCCACACAGTTGATTGCAAATTGAGCATATTCATATCCAATGTGCATAAACTACTAGAAAAGCATGCCCCTTTAAGAAAGACCCTACCAAAGAGAAATCTTATTCCATGGGTGACTCCTGATATCAAGGACTTGATGAAAAGAAGGGACATAGCGAGGCGTAAATTTAAAAGAAATAAAACGGAAGAACTTTATCATCAGTATAAAAGCCTGAGGAATGCGACACTAGGTCTTATGAAAAAAAAGAAGAGCGAGTATTATAATCAATGCTTTTCCAGTAAATGGGATTCAAGGTCAATCTGGAATGAGATTCGACGGCTAGGGCTTGTTAAGACTAGTAAAGAAAATGAAAAAATGAATTTTTCTGCTGAGGAGTTAAACGCATATTTTCTTGACTCACTTAACCCCAGCTCCTCCAGCCTGTCAGGGAGAGGCCCATGCCCCCTTGTTTCCAACTATACTAACCCAAGAGATAATCAGGAGTTCGGTGATGACATCTTTTATTTTCCTTATTTTACTCCTGAACTCATGTTGAATTATTTTCATTGCATCAAATCAAATTCAGCCGGAATAGATGGGTTAGACAACAAAACGCTAAAAAATATTCTGCCAGTAGTTTTCCCAGTGATATTAGATATTTACAATTGTTCCCTAAACTATTCATCCTTTCCCGTCAGCTGGAAAACGGCTGTAATCAAACCTATCAAAAAAAACCACAATCCCTCTGAACTCTCTCACTTTCGCCCAATATCTTTGTTGTGTACCCTATCTAAGCCTCTGGAAAGGTTTGTGTACAACTCAACAATTGCATTTTTAGCAGAAAGGAATCTTATCGATAAATATCAATCTGGTTTTCGCAGCACCCACAGTACTCAAACTGCTCTCATAAGAGTAACAGAAGATATCCGTGTCGGCAAAGATAATAAGGAAGTTACTATTTTGGTACTCTTTGACTTTAGCAAGGCCTTCGACTGTGTCAATCATGACCTCCTCCTACTCAAAATGAAAAAACTTGGATTCTCTGTACCTGTTCTAAAATGGTTTAAATCTTATTTGTCAGAGAGAAAACAAGCAGTTAAAGGTAGTGATGGCCAACTCTCTAGTTTTTCTAATGTATCTTGTGGTGTTCCGCAGGGGTCAATCCTTGGCCCCCTACTTTTCACGATTTTTATTAAGGATTTGCCTTGTTCCTTAATTCATTCTATGTATCAATTATATGCGGATGATTTACAAATATATCTCCGCTGCCATCCAATTCACCTGCTTAAAGGCATTGAAAAAGTAAATGACGATATCAGCCGTATTTGTAATTGGTCCCGTGAAAATTTGTTGAAAATTAATCCTCTAAAAACGAAAGGGATTATAATTGGCGCCCCACAATTTATTAATAAACTTAAATTTGATGCATTACCCAAAATTTGTGTTGATGGCTTTGAAATTCAATACTCTCAGTCTGTTAAAAACTTAGGAGTTACTCTTAACAATGTACTCACTTGGGAGGAACAAGTAGCACATATTTCAAATAAGTGTTATATAACGTTGGCCCAGCTTAAGCATTTTAAGCATTAAATACCTCTTGAATTGCGCAAAAAGTTAATTCAATCGTTGTACCTTCCTCATATTCAGTATTGCTCGCTGGTAATGTCTGATCTAACTAATGAATTGTCTAATAAAATGCAAATATTGTTAAACGCTGGTGTAAGATTTATATTTAATGTGGCATTACATGAACACATTACTCCTTACTACTTAAAGATCGAGTGGCTAAAACTTGAAGAACGAAAAAAGTTACAGTATTCTATTTTTATGTTTAATTTATTGTCAAGCAAGACTCCTGATTATTTATATGAAAGAATAATGGTCAACATTAGCAATTGTGATAGGGTTGTTAGGGCGCGGAGACGTTTTAAAATACCTAAATGCAGAACAAACTCGTTCCTGCAATCCCCTCTAAATACTTCTATGAGATTATGGAATGATATCCCAGATTATATTGTTAAGGCCAATAACATTAAACAGTTTAAAAGGCTTATGACAGCTCACCTGTATCAAATTTTCCGCGCAAGCCTTAATGAAAAACCATCTGGTTCATTGGCCAATGTATAATAATAAGTGTATATATGTTATGTTGGTATATTTTGTAACTATTCATTTTCTGAAGACGTGTATAATTTATTTTTTGTTAATGTTTACCTGGGTATACTCTGGTATGTGTGTTACCTTTTGTATTAATAAGAAAGTGCACTTATATAAGTGTATATGTATGTAAATTGTAATCCTGTTCCATAGGACACTAGTCCTCGAACAATAAAATCCTATTCTATTCTATATGTCCCATAGAATAGAATTTAGAGTTTTTGCGATTGTTCAGGTGACCTCTTAATTTTATTGTTGTTGTCTTGGTTACTAATTCCGCTTTTATCAAATACAAATTCTAAGTACTTTGCGTTGGCTACTCCCTTTACGCACTCGTTATGTAGTTGTCGATGGAGTGACTGAATTTATATACGATGAAATACGACAAATGATGAGTTGACCCAGGATGATATTTATAACTATTTTTTTTAATTCCCACATTCAAAGCGTGGGAATGAGCAAAATTCCTTTGAAAAGGTTTTTTTTCCACTGGAAAAAATGCCCTATAGGTCTCCGAGTGACGTAATTTCCTGCGTTTTTGACAATTGGCTTTTACGGCCTCTAAAGTGCCCCGAATTCCCTAGATTTTTGTCGCCTTTTAAGTACTCCTCATGTGCTTTTTTGCCACAATCATAGTGACGCCGATTCTGCCTCTAATTGACATTAATTCTCTAGGCAATTACATATATTCTTTACAGAAATTTTAGTTTCTTTCGTGGTGCGAGAGGTAACTTGTAATTGCTTTCAATACAATACAGTCAAAAGTTAAGTTGCGGAATAAAATAATCGTTTTAAATTCTGACCTAGTTTATTGTCGGCATGAAAACGGAAAACATTGATTTAATTCCGTAAAACGATCCCAAAGCATTTTAAAAAAGCGAATTTTTAATTTTAAGTGCGTTATTTAGATAACACTTTTCAAACCTATTTTAAGCTCTCTAATAGTTTTATCGGTTGGTACATCTGAGAATCTACAACAGTTGATCGACTTGATAGAATTGATGTGAAATATATAAACGTGTACTTCGAGATTATTAAATGTACAACTCAATATTCCTCGTTTTATTGACAGTTATGGCATTCTACCTAGAAAATATTCTGATCTTTTAAAATATTGACCATAAATTTCTACATTTATTTCTTACGCTGAAAATTCATAATGCTCCGAATCTATTTAACTTAGATAATCAACCTTTAAAAGTTTCGTAATCGCCGGTAATCGCTTGTTGTCGGATCAAACTCAATCTAAACTGCTTGTATAGAATTCGTCTTCCTTCGAACATGCGCGCCGAATTTCGTTCCTGTTCTTTGTTTTCGTTTCTTTTCTCCGAGGCGCGCCCTCGCGATTCATTTGTCTTCACCGTCGTGCGCGTTTCCTTGTACGCAGCTCTGAAAAAAGGGACTGCCGTGAATAAGAAATTGCTCCTTTCGGATACGTATAAACCCTTCTGGAGAAGACACCCGCACTCCACGACCGCTTCTCTCGTGAGCTAGTGACTTGATAGAGACACGGACGGTTGGAAGGATGTGGGGCATTTGTCTCAATTGTTGCCGCCAGGAGCAAGGCGAAGCTTCGGCCGTCTTTATCGAAGACGGTCGTGGTGGAGGCCCTCTCCCATGGTAACGGCGCATGCTGGTCCAGAATGCTTAAAAGTGCTATCGAAACCGAAGTCGAGTATTTGCAGGTTTATGAGGTCGTTGATTCCGAATTTTTCATCGGGGCTTAAAAAATAATAGTAATTTATTAGAAGTCTATACATCTGAGATTGTGTTTGGGTATTCTCGAAATCTTATCACTAGAAAATTCTAGCCAATTTGGAAATTTCGTGCAATAAATTCTTGTTCTACCAATGGAAGATGCTTGATGAATATCAAGCACGATATTTATTATTTCCTGAAAAGGCTAAATCAGCTTTATTCCCTTGGAAGCTTCCCTTCATTTTTCAAGCATATCTTACGCATCTTAAAGCCTCTGCACGGGGTTGAACGTGCCTTTTAAAGCTTAAAATTAGTGCAGTAACATACATTAGTTGTTACTGCAAAGAATTATGTAAGTTCCAACCGATTTTTCACCACGTCCAATTCGTAGTTTGGGTATCATCTCTAACTATAACCAGAAGAAGACGCGAAGAAACGTCTTTAAAATTGTTCTTGAAATTTAAGAAGCTTCATTTGCGAACGCAATAGTAATTAATGCGTAATTGATTTGAGTTATTTTTGACTAAATTTGTTTTTAGAGGTACTCAATTCCTACCAAGGTTCATTTTTGTCTACCTTTTGGGTTAAGACACCAAATGTAGACGAAGCGGTATGGAATTTCATTTAATTAATACAATGTTAACTACCTTACAGAAGGAACCGAATTAAAGTTATCATGTTTAATTTGCACACATCATCGCTATAATTTTCAAATAGATAACATTGTCAAAAATTTTAAGTTTCGTGGAAGGAATGACTTTCACCTGTAAAATTACACCTCATGGAAAGCTTCAATTATTACGTCATTTACTGTGATATGTCCATTGGAGGTAGCCTTCTATTTCAATTCCGTAGCTCTATAGAGGGTGAATACAAAAAGTGTAGGTTCTATTCTACCCTAGAAGTCCTAGCGAATCGGTTTAGATTTTTTAAGTGGCGCAGCGCCCAAATGCTTCTCGCCATTCAGTGTCTTTAACCTTTTTACTGCCAGCCCATTTCGGGTGGGATTTGCGAAGACTTTTTCCAGAATTAGCAACATTTCAGATGAAAAAAATTTCAGCTACTTAATTTTATTTAATATGTCAAGATTTTTTACCCAATTCTTAACTTATATTTACATCTTATAATCATAAATAGATAATGGGGGTTTACATAAATAACAGCCGTTGAAAAGGCCACAATCACGAAAAAAAAGTGAAATTATTCGGGCCGATAAATCGGTCCCTGGCAGTTTTCGCTCGACCAGCGAGGGCCGATATATCGGCCCGGTGACAGTAAAAGGGTTAAATCTCGAGTGTGGGATCAGAGCATCAATACGGTCGTATCGTGTTGTTTGCTTTGTTCATTGGACTCTTTAAACTTTGGGAACGTCAGATAAAGCGACGGAACACTTGGATTCGCGAATGAAAGAGTAATGTGGGACAAGAGTCGATGGTCCTTTGGCGTGGTGGCGCAGTGTATACACGCCCAATGCTGCGTAGGTACCTACTACAAGCAAAGGCTCTTTGCATCTCCCGTTTGCTGCTGTGTGTGCAGTGCTCTCGACTACAACGTCACTACAAGTAGGTACTACAAGCCTTTTTGGACGAGCGCATAAAATTTTTCCGATCCTTTTTGTTCCAAACTATCGATAAATCGATTGCACTATCGTCGTTGGGTCATTTCTTTTGAATCGCTACTCGCATTTTTTGTTTTAATCTTAATTAAGATAATTATTTTTTTCCTTATCTTGACCTCGTTTAATTCATGTTAAAATATTTCTTGGAGTGTAGGTCAACGTATGTTATGCAAAAAAGTTTCATCAGGGTTTAACTTTGTACATATCAATAAATATGTACAAAGTTAAGCCCTGATGATGGTTTAAAATAAATAGAAACGTTGGCTACAACTTTTTTTGCATAACATACGTTGACCTACACTCCAAGAAATATTTTAACATAATTGAGATGTATCATTGTTTTTGGTAGTTTTTTATTACTCCGCGGAAAAAAATAGTTTAACTAATTGCCCGTAATTAAGTTACGTTTCGTTTTCAAGCATTCAACGCTGATTTAGAGAAGACTTTTCGTAGGTCTTACAAAGTGTAGGTTTTTAGCGTTTAATTAGTCATACAATATTTCCTAAAAATAGGTTCCGTTTTTGTTAGAAATGAGAAGTATTCGAAATGAATTGGAAGGGGCAATGTTTTGGGATTATTTTTGCCAAAAAAGTGATCTCAAATGTTGTGAACAAACACTTGTGAATTCTGATCAACTTTGCATAACTGAGGCTTTCTTCGGTCAATGAATGGTTCTATTACGATCAATATCACCTTTATGTTTGATCTATAATATTTAATTATCTTTGACGGGAAAGAGTGAACTATTTTCGTTTGCAGTGAAATTTTAGCTGCTCTTTGTTAACCATAAGTTTCTTAAGTGATATTGATATAGAAAGTTACGTGGGTTTAGGATTGATGGGATAGTTCATTGTTAGATAGGTTTGAAGATACACTTATTTCTTGTCTTAAAATTTTGCAGCTGTCTTGGAATTTTCACGGTATATGAAGTTGTATATTGCGTTGTGTAGTTTAGTCCTATCATAATTTACCTGCACTGCCTTATGTGTGAAAACTTTTCAGCTTATTAAAACCACTTGTCTGTTTCCACACGCTTTCATTTACACCGACCATGGTTTCGGCAACTTGTGCCATTATCAAGGCACAAGTTGCCGAAACCATGGTCGGTGTAAATAAAAGAGTATGGAAACAGACAAGTGGTTTTAATAAGCTGAGTACCAAAGATTTTTACCGTATCACGCCGGAAACTGAATCTTGAAAACTTTTGTCCAGTTTTTTATCGGAGGTCAAATTTTATACTTGTGATACCAATAGATAATTTTTGAAAAGGTCTTCTCTACGCGTTGTGAATAGTGCAAGATGTCAGTGTAAGTTTGAAACGAGAAACATTCCACAAAATATAAAAAATAAGGAAGAGCAGAAGAGATGCGTTCTATTTGTACAAGATGCACGAAAAATCTGTCGCGCCACAAAACATCTGCAAATTTCAACTCAATGAGTTTAAAAAAGGGTTTTGAAAGGCTTTTTTTACCCCAGTCCACTGTGAAGCGGATGGATACTGAGTTTGGTGCCTACTTCCCCCCCCCCCCCCCCCCCTTCCTGTCCTTTGGGATCGCTTTAGCGCTGAATCTCACCGTTTTGCGCTAACAGACTGCTCTCTCCCTGTATATACCCAAAATGCGCTCGCTGGCGGCCACCCTATTTTTGGGGGTCCCGTGAGAAAACGCGGAAAGGGGGATCAGCCCGCCCCACAGCCGGATCCCCTGCAAAAATCCCGAGGGGGATATTCCAGGGGTCGTCCCAGGTGCAATAAAACATAAAACGCCGTTCGGGAGATCCTGGGAGAGGAGGGAGGGATTCGCTCTTTTGTGCACCTACGTCTGCTTTCCCCCAGCCATGCGATGTCGATACACTCCGTCGAGTTGACGTTTGAACTGTATTATTTCGGAGCGGCCATTCACGGCTTCATGCGAACAAGTCCACAAACACCGACACTCATTCTTTTCCCTATCCCGTGTGCTTGTGTATACAGTAACTCCAACCCCTCCCCTCTCATTCATCGCTAAAGCTTGCCTCCACTTGCGTGTGGGGGCCTGAGTGGCTGAAAATGCACCTCGACGGAAGTCGGAAATACTTGAGGGAGCCAGACGCTGGGGAGTAAATAGATGAAGCTGCACTGGATATGAGTTTGATTGATGTAGGTCGATTTAAATGGGCAATATATTGCGGGGAAAAAGGGACACAATGATTTCGTATCAATAGCTGTCGAAGGGGAAGGCCAAGGTTGTAAATTCGTTCCCATCAACTCTACATTGGCTGTCCTTCTGATCACTGCCCCCACCCTCACCCTCTAGTTGATCAAATCGCATAGAATAGGATATCCCTCTGGCATTCATTTATTTAATTCAGCCCAAAAACAACAAGAGGCCAATAAATCACAGAAGACAGAGAAAAACAATAGAATAATAAGGTGGTTTCCTATTATTTTTTTATTGCCTAAATCGAATGATTATTATTCCTGGAGTGCGCATTTCACGCTCTTAGATTTTCGAATGACGATATCTATTTTTCGCGATTAAATGAAAAGTGAAAATTATCAAGCGCGCGAAAACGCGACGGCTAAGTAGGAATGATGGGAAAAGCCCGCGAGACGTCATTCTGGTTCCAGCTGTCGGAGTGTGAGGTGACCTCGGGGCGAGGCTTTGAGTGCTGAAACGACGCAGGATGCAAGCAGGTAGCAGAGTACCCTGTAGCGCTTGGCTTAAATAAGGATTATCATTCCCCTATCAAACGATGGAAACTTTCCGACCTTAGGCAGTTTTAATTGGTAATTATTAAGAGATGTTTCCCTGAGCTCTGTGCCTCATGCATGCATTGGTAATCTCAGACGATAAAACTCCTATCTACTCGTATAGAAACTAGGTCCCTGTGACGTCACGTGGAGTGGAATCTCATGGGCGCCAATCTGGCCTTTCTCAAATGAGGTTAAAATTGACCATTGCCATTCGTCTGAACTGGGATTTTTAAAACCAAATAATTTTTATATTATGAATACACTAATGGTGGGTAAGAAATCGCAATCAATGCATTTCGTTTTCTCCGATGAAGGAAACTACCCTATTTACTTATATTAAGCAAAACTAAACCAACAGCTAACAAAATAATATTCAACAGTATTTACAAATAAAATTCTATCATCGGTCACATCCGAAGTCGGACTTTATTTAAATAATTCGGTAGTTGGAAGGGGAAAATTATTTCAGCCTGCATCACGCGATCATTGTTTTACGTCCCTTTCGAGCGATCGCTTCAATGTTGGCGGAAAAATTATCGTCTCACGCAATTATTTTCAGGGATAGGACTTTCGTTTCTAAGGATAGGAATCATATCCCTTTTTCATCACTCGGCATGTCCCTTTCTCTGTCACTGAAACCATCTTTGACATCGTCTTTCGCAGCAACCAAGAATGCGTGGCTGCTAAAAGCGATTTTAACGCTAACAAGCTTAATTTTGATGGAATTGCAGTTGTAAATCAGGAAAACCACGGAATAAACAATGGAAAAAATAACGGTGGGAATGACCTTGTGATTCAGAAAATGATGGGTCCAGCGATGACTCTTTTGGTCCCTGAATAGGAATCGCTGAAGCTGCCACTCTGCCACACCTTCTGTATCCCCCGTATCTCATATTTCTCCCACCATGTCCAGCACTTCGTCGCTTTTCTTCATCTCCCACCCCTTCACCTCTTCCATTCTTCTCCACATCCACATATCGAGGGCCACCTGTCTTCTCTCCTTCCCCTTGTCCAAGTGTCTGCATCTAACGGCTTGATCGTTGCATTATTCTTCCTCATAGGATAATCCTCCAAAGTTGTTAGAATAGCAATGACTGATGCCTGGTTTCGCTGATGGTAGAACCCACCCGCCCTGTGACGGTGCGGGATTCCTCGTCCCTTCCCTTCCTTATGCATCGTTCACATTACGATCGTTCGAGCGATCGTCCTGACGATAGTTGGCCGAACTAGCCGTGTGAATGCATGTCCTGACAATAGTTGACGTAGTTCCGAACGTTGCCACTTCACGATGGTTAGGCGCTGAGAGATCGGAAACGGAAGCGACAAGAGAAAGACGAAAAGCTCGTGAAGCTCAATTTTTTTTCATGGATTTGTCCTAGGAAGGAAGAATAGGGGCGGAAGAAAAATTATTCGGTAAATACACGTTGAACACAGTAATATCTTGTCCCTGCATGCCTCAACAGCTTTGCTAACCCTTAATTTCCCGTTCACTTTAGATGTCAGCACTAGAGGGCAGCACAGGTTTTAACAATCGTCGTGTGATTGCACGATAGTTCCGACAATCGCTGGAACAATCGTAATGTGAATGAGGCATTACGCCATCCCATCCCAGGAGGCGTCGTCGGGCTCCTATCGCGGCGGCGCCTCCTTCCTTTCTCCTTCCTGTCCTCCCCCTTCTGGGTGCAGAGGTGAAAAGCTCGCGCTTAGAGACCCTGCCCCCGGGAGTGTATCCTCGCCCTAGGGTTTCGTTCCATTTGTCCAAGTGCCTGCCCATGTTTGATGTCGCATCCGACGTCGATTTTTGGGATTGTATTTTCTCACGACGACGTCAATGTTGATGGGAATGGGGACTTGTGTGAGCTCCTTGCACCGAGGTGAGTCGCCGCGTGTTGCCGTGCCGATGAAGGGTCTTCTAGCCGCGTGTGACGGCATACTCACGTGTGCCTTTGGAAGATATCCCTTTTTGAAGGTGCCCCCAATTTCCCCTGGGGTGACATGGTTCTCAAACGGGAATTGATTAGGACGACTTCCCCTGTCGTCCTAATCAATACCCGATTGGTGGAGGCTAAAAGCGATTTCCCTACTCAAGGAAGGGTGGGATACTTACTTATGTTCGGAGTAGTGAGGGGGTTGCGGATTACCATAGTGGGTCAGGCACGGAGTCAGGACTTTTTCTTCAGGGGGAGTGCATGGGTGTATGCGGGCCATCTTAAATTGATATTTTGTTGCTAATTCACATGCATGAATTTAAATAATTTTTCCCCTACTGCCGTGACGCCAATTTGAAGTGTAAGTTTTGACAAAACATGAAATGAAACAAAATGCAATTAAACCGTGAAAATTAACTAGGAAACCATCAGAGGAGAGAGAAAAATATTTATCAGGGCAGTTACCTTCATAAAAGAAAACGAAAGGCATTGATAGCGATTCGTTTCCCACCATCAATGTATTCAAAATATACAAATTATTTGGTTCTAGAAATCCCAGTTTAGACGAATGGCAATGGTCAATTTTAACCGCGTTTGAAAAATGCCAGATTGGCGCCCATGCGATTCCACCCCACGTGACGTCACAGGGACCTAGTTTCTATACGAGTAGATAGGAGTTTTATCGTCTGAGATTACCAATGCATGCATGAGGCACAGAGCTCAGGGAAACATCTCTTAATAATTACCAATTAAAACTGCCTATGGTCGGAAAGTTTCCTGCGTTTGATAAGGTATTAATAATCCTCTTTTAAGCCAAGAGTTACCTGCTAGCAAGGTACTCTGCTACCTGCTAGTAGCCTGTATCTAAGCGACGCACATATTCTCGCCCCAAGGTCACCTCACTCGGCGACAGCGGGAACCAGAACGACGTCGCACGTAGTTTTCCCAGCATTCATACTTAGCCGTCGCGATTTCGCGCGCTTGAAAAGTTATACTTTTCATATAATCGCGAAAAATAGATATCGTCATTAAAAAAATCTAAAAGCGTGAAAAGCGTACTCCAGGAGAAATAATCTTTCAATGTAGGCAATAAAAAATAATAAGAAACCACCCTATTACCTGACGGATGGGAAATTTCTAACTTGCGCGATAAAATTGTTGCATGACAAGTGAAATGGATCGTAGGTGGGAGGGAGTGAGTGTACTAAAGTAGTTTTCTAGTGGTCTACTAGTAGAAGGGAGGAGAGGCGATGCAAAGGTGTGCGCTTGGTTAGGGGGATGTTTGCAACAAGCAGATGGACGTTTCATTTGAATAACGCTGAACGTTTAAATTCATCGTTGGTTATTAGTAGACATCTTGAAATTTTCAACCAATTAAGGTGTGATGTAGTGGAAGTTCGACATATTTAAATGAAAGATTGTTGCATTTTTCCACAAGTATTTAATGTGTACGACGTGTTTCGGCTCACAATTTTACGTGGTAATTACTGGTTGTTTTTTCTTCGAAACTAGACCTAACGATATAATTATTAATGTGAAAGGGATAATTTTTACTTCTTTCTGGCTCTGATTTTAGATATGGTGACCATCCGAAGAAATATAATGCGCTATTAGACCCGCAGATTTTAAATTACCCATAAATTTTAATCGTTTTACTTTTTCGAAACTATTCTATGGTTCTTATTGTTTAGCACCTTCGATAAAATGGTCTTTGGAGTTGCCTTTATTGAAATTTTCATTCCAACCCAATTGGCTCTTCTGATCAATGCCTTCCGAAGCAACTGTCATTCCTACCGTGACATTGTTCAGCATTTCCCTCTTATCTTCCTCTCATTTCCTGCTTTTCTCCGCCGTCTTCCACCCTTATGAACATTTCCCAGTCTTGCCACGTATATTTTTCACCCCCATCTCCTCTTCTCAACCGTCTCCCGCCACTACCCGACGTCATGTCAACCCCGCTTGCCCTCATCCTCACCCTCATCGCCCGCATCTCCGCTTTACATATTCTAATCTTTATCTCCGCAAAAGTCTAACTGTCCGAAAAAAACATCGCGTTGAGGATGTAGTGCTACAACAAATGTTCACTTGAAACCTATCCTTAATGGGCGCAGTACTGCAACTCGACCTGCTTGGTTTTTTATTGAAGTACCCATTTTCTTTTTAAAGCTTTATCACTTTTAACTTTTCGTCAATCGTGGAGAAGACCTTCGACAATTTTTTTATTTCCTTTTTTTCCGAAAACGCCTCGTAATCGTATTTATATTGAAGATCCCAGATATTGACTATGGTACATACACGAACAGTGTTGGAGGCAAGGGGCGGTGGTGGAGCCAGACAAGGGTGTTCGTCGAACACCCTTGTCTGGATAGAGTTAACTTACCCTTGCGGGGATAGAGTTAACTTACCCTTGCGGGGATAGAGGTAACTTACCCTTGCGGGGATAGAGGTAACTTACCCTTGCGAGGATAGAGGTAACTTACCCAGGCAGGAATCGAACCTGCGACACCTGGATTAGTTGCAGAGGACATAACCTCGCTGCCACCGAGGCTGGAAATATTCATTTTACCGCCCAAAATAACTGAGGTAAAATTTTTATTTTTGAGACCCTTATTGCGTTTAATCGCCTATTACGTTTTGCTCTTATTTTTCTAAAATATTCAAGATTATACCGTGTTGTACATAGAAAATGCGCCAGCAAATGTTCCTTTAACGCTTCCTTTCGCTTCGCAAACGATTACTTACGTATAACGCAAAGCAAAGGCTTTCCTAGGTTGAACTCTATGTTTTGTGTCGTGAATGACTTAGATATCCCATAAGTTCATTATGCTCTAGATTGATGTTACTTTTACCTTTTACTTTAACTCTGAGTAAACCTGAGCAATTCTCCTCAGAGTTGAATTTAAATACAACGAGTTTCATACATGTGTTGTGTGGACTTTTCTCCCCTAATCGAACTAGGTTGGAAAATAATTATCATCCATATTTCTGTTGGTTTTCCCCTTAATAGTTTTTCTACACGGCCAATTCCTTTGATGGCTGTTGCGATGATTATTTTTATGACATCGAACTACTTAAAATTACCCTGCGAGCCTGATGCAGTGGTTTTTTTGTGGAAGTAATTACTCGTCTGCGAGTCCCGCAAGTTCCTGGCTGGCTTTAAGTATGGGTTAAATGACGACTGGGTTGGCTGCCTCTCCTCCGTCCCAGATGCACCTGATAGCAAGATTGCAGCACCCTCTCTCTCCCTCCGTCCGAGAAGACGCAACCGCCGCCTCCGCCGCCGTCAGTCTTTTGTTTTTCGGCCGCCGCAGACCGCCCCACACTCTTCACACGGCTCGTCATTTCCCGAAAACCCTCATCCTCCGTCCAACGCCGCTGGAGACCCCACCAAAGATTTTACGACCCCTCCCATTCCACCGCCACCACCCGACCCTCCACTTCCCTCACACGGACCTCTCCTCCCTTCTTTTTTTTCGCCCCTCCTCTTTTCAAACCCTGTTGTTTCTCTCCCTCCTCAAGCACTTCTTTAACACAACCGAAAGGAACCTTCCCGCGGTTTCCAACAAGCATCCCTCCTTCGTGCCTTTCCAGCCCACAGAATAACCTCCTCCCTCTCAGACGGTCTCTCCGGCTCTTTATGGTGTCATCATCGGGGTCGTTATCAACCTCTACACATAATGTCGCTTATAGCTCTCTTCCTTCCCTTCCCCGACTTCCTCTCCCTCTCGGCGCCGTACCTCTTGGTGAACTGCAAGACTATCTGCCAACTGCAGCGCTCTCTGTGGGCCATCTTTCTTCTCCGATCCTCCGGTTTCTCTCCTCCTTTGTTCATGTCTTCGCTTTGCAGTGATTCAACGCGAAGGTTGGTTTGGATGGGTCAGGGTAGATTCCGAGATTAGGCCTCAGGTGCGTGAATTTCATACATTCGGCTTAGAGGAGGGGAGCGTGGCAGTCTGGTGGGCAGAGCTCTTTGCTGCTGACCAAAGGGTCTGAGTTCAAAACCCGGGTGAAACCTTGGTGCGCCCAAAACCGAACCCTCGTAGTGCGAGGTGGCGCAGAGAAAGAAACTGGCCCCTAAGTATACCCTGAATATGTGATATTTACACGCTTGTGGCTAAGTCTCAAGTGAACTCTAACCTCACCTATCAAAACCATCCTTATGATTACATGACTAGGTGAGTGGGCGTAGAGGAAGTTTAAAGCCTTGCCATTGGCAACATCGCACTTCGATGACTTTTGTTTTTATGATCCAAGTCTTCATGCGGAATTTTAAATCGGGACCCTTATGTTAGTATTCCAACGCCCTACCAACTTCGACCCACCTCTTCTAACGTAAGAGTAAGAAAATCTTAGCTGTACTTATCATACACTCTTACTTGCTGGGATTTGGAAGAGTGGCTTGATTACCAAATGGCTTTTGCGCATGTAGCCAAAAACGAAATCCATTTAGCGTAGAGACCGTTGTGAACAACGAAATTCATGAACCTCCATTTCGATCTTTGAGTGAACACTGATTGGTTGGCTCGATTACATTGATTGTACTGATTGGCTTACCGTTTAAATTGATAGGCCTCAATGAACCAATAGATAATGCCGTAAGATTCATTACTCTAGCGTTGTATACATTAACCGTTTTCTATGATAGTTCCATGCACCTTTCATTAGCATCAATTATTTTTTTATTTAAATAAAGAGTGCTTCTATAAATTGAGGCGAAGACATTTTGTTAATAAAAATTACCTTGTATGCAGCTGATGATGACTTGGCGTTCGAAATCCTTACTACATATCGAGGGTAAACTGGAAAAAAAGGGAAAAACTAGGGCAGTGTGGAAAAATGTCATCATATTTAATTAGTTCAATAGGGTACCTTATATCACCAATTCCCGTTCTCTGTTTTTCCACACCAATGCAACGGCGGGACACGGCTTTCATTGTGGGAGGGAATTCCAAGTAAGAAATGGTAGAAGTCATCACAGGTATTACTTGAACTATTTTTAAATTTCCAGTTTCTCATTTCCTCGTTAGGTTTTCACTGCGGCTGTAGAGATAATTATCGAAACTTGGTGAAGTTATGTGGAATACACTCATTCTCATGACGTGGAATTTTTGAACGTGCCGGAAGATGGTGATAGCTTTCAGATGGCAATGAGTGTATTAAAAGTGATGTTTACTCTTGAAAAATGTAAATATTACGATAAAAAGTTAATGATAATAATCAAACGACGCCAGTATCTCAGTGTCTATGCAACGCTGCTAATAGTTAATTCCCACTCTAGTATTATCCATTATTTTGGAAAAATACAAAATAACACGGTTAAATCATTTTTAAGGCTGATTTTTGATGTGCATACGTTAGCCTCCTATAAGTGCTGGACATGGTGGGTGAGGAGAGGAAGCTTCTAGATGAGATACGGAGGAGAGAGAAGGTATCGATGGAGCGAGTACTGATCGGGGAAGCAATGATTAAAAATGTGTTTTTTAATAGAGGGTAGCACTTTGGGTAGACGAGGGAGGGGAAGGGAGAGAATAGGATTTTTATATAGTTTAAAAGAGAGTAGGCCTTATTGTGAAATGAGGAGGGAAGTCTATGGAGCGAGGGGAGGCAGCCAGAATACTACTTTAATACTCATTGTCAGTGGAAATCTACCTCAATTGGAAGTATACTGTAGTAATAATAAGCCTCCTATAAAATTTTAACTTTGCTGGGCACCTAAGTAGGTCTCATGTTCATGTAGAGCTCGCGTGTTTTCTCGTGCGAATGGAATGCTCTCTTTCATACCCTCAAGGCCGATTTACACGGGGCACGTACTTGCACAATCTGACGTGTGTACGAAGACGCAGTCAAAAATGCGTCGTGTGAAGCGGTGAATCGCTAGAACACATGCGAGAATGCGTGGACGTGAGATGGCAAAATAGCCCGTTCCAATTTCGTTCATGCATTCGCGTAATTCCACGCCATTTTAGAAATTAATGCAGTTATAACAAGCGCAATTCCGTTCCCCTGTGTAAAACTTAAATACTCATTGTCAGTGGAAATCTATCTTAATGGGAAGAATACTTTAGTAATAACATAGAGTATGTATATAGTAAGTATAATATACTTACTCTATATACCTACTCTATGGTAATAATAATGAGCCTCCCATAAAATTTTAACTTTACTGGACACGTATGTGCACATGTTCATGTAGAGCTGGCGTGTTTTCTCGTGCCAAAGGAAATGCTCTTTTTGGACGTGCTGGAAGATAGTGATAGCTTTCTGATGGCAATGAGTGTATTAAAAGTGATGTTTACAATTAAAAAATTTAAATATTACGATAAAAAGGTGAATGATAATCAAGCGACGCAACTCTCTCAGTTTCTATCCGATGCTACTAATAGTTACGTTGCTTCAAACACCCTCCCGTGTAAAACGGCCTTTAGACGTATGTTGCGTCGAACACCCTCGAGGTGGCTGGCAGGATGCAATGCAGAGTGCCAAATCTACCACTCAACGTTCTAATACCGCCCATTCTCTCTGTTTTTCAACAGAAATGCGACGGTGAGACTCGATGAGGACAGACGCCGCCACAGCCCGGAGCGGACGTCGCCTGCCGACCGAAGAAGACCTCAAACTGGCTCCCAGGCCCACCACCGCTCTCTGGCCGACCGCGTAGATTCCAGCCTTCCTCATCCCACAGACCCTCCTTCCTCCCCTCTCCCCACTCCACTCTCACTTGGGACCTGAGAGGGGCCTCTACCTGCCAGACGGGACACGCCAGTCAGTGCTCGCTCGACTCTTCGGCGCGAAGGAAGAGCTTACGGCGGAGGAGGCCAGTCGGCCCGAGTTCCTTGGATATTACCTCTCCGATGTTCGAAGAAGCACTGCTGTGCTGCCCCGTTGACGACGGCGGAACGGATCGGTTCATGGAAGCTCGATGTTGCGGAGTACTAACTCGCCACTTCCCATCATTCTCCTCCCTTCCTGATTCGTTTTCCGCCGGTGTGTTCTGCAGTGCTCTTAGTGAATGAGTGTTCCCAGTGAAAGTGGGAAGAGAGTGTTTAGTTTTTCTTTTGTTTTATTATTTTTTCCACCGCATTTTCGGTGTGTTTGTGCATGCGTGGTCCACTTTAGGTGGCCGCACATGAGTGTGCCGCACCCTCGTTGAATTCGGAATAGCAGCAGCAGAAATGAGGAGAGGAGCGGTCCAGATGAGACAACGGAGGCCCGTCCTCTTCGTCCTGCTCCTCGGGGCGGCGGTGCTCCTCTCGCCGCTGATCATCCCGCTGCCCTCGGCCGGAGCCGTGCCCGCGCAAGGTGAGTGTAAAACTAAATTACTTCCAAATGTACTGTAAAGCTCGCTTATTATAACGAATTTCAGGGGACCATCGTTCCATTTTGTTATAAACGGGATTTCGTTATATCCATGATAAAGAATTTCGCCCTATGCATAACAAGATAGAACAGGGATGCCGACTTACAAGAAATAATGGGGGGCCCAAGCCGGGGATCTTGTCCCGGGAAATTTTATAAGTACTTAGTGAGTTTTAAGTTTTTTTAAAGCATTTTAGAAGAGTCATATGATCAACATTAGAACCTCCATAACTCGAATCTTGATATCTGGATACTCCGGGGAAAATCAACAAGCCTGACACAATTTTTCCTCACACCCATGACGAATTTTTGAGGGGGCTCGGACCCCCTCAGGCCCCATGGAGTCGGCGCCACCTATAGAATGCTCTGAGAATATTCCGTGAATCGTCTTTATTTAAGCAGCATTATCAATAGATCCGTAATGTTTAGCCATCGTCCCACCCTTTGCATCAAACGGCTGTAAAGGGAAGAATTTTAAGATTTCAACGGTAGAACTATGTAGAGGTGGCCGCGCGTGAGGACCGTTGATGGTAAGGTACGCTAGAGAGACGGCCTGTAATTTCTTTATAAAAGGGAAAATAATTACCTAAGGTACCAAGGAATAGCTTTTAGTAACGGGGATTTCATATCATCCGTACTCTTTACATGAGGGGAAAATAAATTTTTATCAAAAATGCGATTAGAATGCGATCATAGGAAAATCGAAGGTACGGGGAACTCACCTCGTTATAGGCAAAATTTCGTTTCATGCTACAAGTAGTTTTATTTTACGTTCTCCTTATGAATGGAACGAATTGCTGTCGGGTTTGAATCCGGGTCGGAATCTCCATTGTTGCCGACGTTTCGAGGGACGACGACTCGACCATGGAAACGTCGGTAACAATAGTGATCGTGACCCGGCGGCAAACCCGACTACATTTAATCGCCATCAGTCGCCGGGAAAGCTTCCCTCCTCGGTACGAATGCTTTCCTTTCCAGCTCTCACGCTCGAGCTGTAGCATTTTGTCTGGATTCCTCACGTATTTAAAATTTACGCTATCATTTTGAAGTTCTCAGGTATTTTCAATTTGTGATCCTTGTCAACAACTCATTCTGCACTGGTATCATCGCCGGGGAGGGTATTTGCGACACGCGATAATTAGGGTCATTGTTTACGTCCCTGAACTATAAATGTTTGGAAGTAAACGATTTTCATGTGTCGTACTATGCAATCCCATTTAAATGCGCGGTGAATGACATCATATCTGGAGGCATTCAGGGAGGAAAATGGGAATCGCGATCTGAAACAAAGGCAAAAAAAAGCGAAGCGATTCGTCGAAATTGCTACGAACTAGCATACTTAAAAGCTTAGTGTCCTATCGATCGCGGAAAATCCCTTTTCGATCGTGGAAAAAAAACGACATTCTGAAACTATCGTTTTTACAGTATGCCTTTCTTATTTTATTTTTATAATCTCATCTACCGTAGTATGTTGGCATTCGTAAGATACGACTAAGATATTATGCCATTATTTGTACTCTGAGACCTGAGACGGGTCTCAGAAGAACAGAATTGTTTCAAATTCTGGGACTTTTGTCTCGGTGAGAGCTGGAAAGTAAGCGTGTCCACTGGCAACAATTATTGAAGTCTCCGAGACTTATCGCATCTTGTTTCCCAAAGTGGTCTCACACACATTTTCAATAATGATGCGAATCACGACATGTCTAGACTTTCATCGCTCAGTAGACACGTACCTTAAGCGCATGGAGTAGGTTGGTAGCTGCTGGAAACTCGGCGGCCTAGTGTTAGAACAATTAAGAACCGATAGGAGCGGCACGGAGATGCCATGCCCGCCCTGGGAACACGGGGAGACGTTCTCTTGGAACCTCAGGGTTGGGGAAGAACGCGGTTGGATAGTTTGGGAAGATGGGCCCTCCGACCATCGAGTCCGACTTTTAGCTATCGCCATGCGACAGAGCCTACACTAAGCACTGTCGGCCCCAACAATGTTGGCCTCCACAGTGGAGTGGTTTGGTTGAGTGATGGGCAAACGTCCGTAGATCTTATGAGGTTCCACTGGAATGTTTCATTTGACCCGCATTCCAAATCTGACGAATAAAAAAGGAATATAGGCTATTATAAAAAGAGTTTTAATAGAATGTAAGGGAAAAAATTTAGAAATAAAGACCATTTAATTGTTCACAATTTACTTAATAATCTTTCAGGTATTAATAGGGCTTACTATCACAAAAAATACAAGAATTTTGCAAGATGTATAATTTTTTTCGTTATAATTAAGGAGTATGAAATGGATCTAAGTTCCATTCTTGAACTTTTTTCTTTAAAATATTTTCCCTTTACTAGTTACGTCTGAACTTGTGCCACGGATTTTTAAGGCTATCAATGGCTCCGACCCTTCCCGCCTCCGTCTAAGTCTAAGGAAGATCTGTTCAAAAGCTACCTGGTCTGAGGTTTCAGGACAGCGTGTTGCGTTCTGCTTTGTTAAGGACTTTGTGTCATCGTCTGTATTGTTCGCGGCTATGGCCTCCTTGACTTGGACTACAAGGGCTCCGATTTTTCCTCTTAGAATGATGTCCCCTTGTGATTTTTATTTAGAAACTCAAAAGGCCATACAGGCAGCTCTTTTTAGTGTCCAAGCAGCTGTTTCGTGCTCTTCAGGACTAGGTTGCTCATTCGGCTCTTTGAGTTTTCTCTCCAACACTCTCGGAAACATGTTTGAGGGCTTTCGAGTCATTATATCGTCTTAGTTTTGAGCGTTTGTCTTTATTCTTGGCCATTCGTGCCAGCGGTAATGTTCGGTCGGATGTCACAGTTCCTTCAAACTCCAGAAAAAATGTTTTCTTATGATTATAAGCTCTTCACTTTTAAGTGTTACTCTTTTTTACGGCTTACAATAACATTTATTTGTTCTCGGGACTGATACTTGATGTCAAATATTTCCCTATCGTGTGCTTTTAAACAAAATAACCGCAGCGAAAGCATCTACAAAAACTGTCTCACCAATTGGGAACAGTTCAAATGATGAATTGCATTAAACTACAGCTTCATATGTAAACACTCTTCTCGGGATACCGCGCGGGTAAGATTATGTGAGAGCGCCGACGTTTCGGGTACCGACTCGCTACCCATTCTCACGGCTACTGAGAAAGCTGAATGGGAAGTCAGTCAGTACCCGAAACGTCGGCGCTCTCATAGAATCTTACCCGCGCGGTATCCCGAGAAGAGTTTTTACATGTTATTCGCCGGGAAAGTGTTAAATATTACATATCATACGTTGCCCAGAATTGTATTTTTTATTGTTTCACCCTAGAGTAGAGGACCAGAAAATCGTGTTATATCATTAACTCCTCGAAATTGAGACCAAGACCACGGTCTTAAGTTTAAATTAATTGGTGCATATCGGGTAGGTTTCAAGTCTATTGATTTAATTCTTAAACATTTCATATCGTTACCGCAAGCATCTGGCGATTCTACATTTCTGATAAGTCCAAGTATTACGATTAATCCTTGGTTACTGGGTTGAGCTTCAATTTTTTAGTAAATTTCCGTAGGGATTCCTATTTCTCATAAATTGTTGCTCCGTATGCTCGTCAATAAATTAAATCCGATTTCTAGCTGTCAGGTCTCCCATAGTGTCAAGCCATCTACATAATCGATCCCTCCAAGTAAAAATGCAAGTAAATTTGAAGATGTTACAAATAATTGGCCAGTTCTCCATATTCGGGGATAGGGAAAACGTTATCGAATGAACCTTCTTCTTATGATGTAATATTGAGCACGTTTATTTTAACTTAAATGATGCTGAAATAAGGTTATTGAGTAATAGTTTTATCTTTTCCAATGTTGCCTTTCCCTTAGGTGACTATGAAAAGCGTTTTACAGTCGATGTCATTGGTTATTGCACCATTTTCAGGCAGTGAAGTCTTATGCAATCGTTCCATCATTCGTCACGCGGTAAGTTGAAGTGCTTCGGACGAAAGGGATCCTTTAAGAGCATGCATTCCACTTTTAGAGCCCTGGCATTGTCTCGGACATGTCAATTAGCTGACCGACTCTGCGTCGCCGTCTCCCAGGCTTGCAGATGGGCTTGAGAAGAAAAACCAAATGGCAATAAACACTCAGGGACTCTTCCTCTATATCAAGATAACCGGTCATCTTTACGTGCGTTTTCCTATGCTTGTATGTGTCACATACATCCATTATGTCTAGGGTCTCCGAGTGATTTTTACTTCAACGTATATATGTACAGGGTGTGCCATTTCTCTTGACCACACGAAATATTTTTTTCTCCAGATCCAAATTCAAAAATGTGTCAAGCAAATGTTCATTAGCCGTCAGGGGGACATTGATCAGCTTGATTGCCTTCCTTGTAGCTTTGTTATTTGCAAAGATATGAACAGCGGTATGTATATTCTAAATGGAACCCAATAATTTTTATTCGGCAATTCAACGGACGATTGTTGACTGAATGACTGGTGTGCATTTTGCTATGTTTTCATTTGCTCACCGGCAACGTCACCAATTGGAGTAGTTCCAATACCCGCGTACCTACACTAAGCGCTAGTGATTCATGTTAGTGAGTTTATGCTAATGGTCCACTGTGCTACATTTTTTAATAAGTCTTTAGGAGAGGAAATCAATTGCCGAATAAAATATATGGAAAACCCCTGGAGACACGTCAAGGATGTGTGGCAAGAGGCGGCACATTAAAACCTCATGCAGTAAGCAGTGCGCCCCAGACAGACGTAATGGTTATCGAAAAAAATAATTATATTGAACACGTGAATATTTTTGCAGGTTGTGCCGCCTAGCCATGCATTGCTCCATGCATTTATAGTCTTAAGCACAGATACCCTTTCAATAAAACTAGTTGATGGTTTCTATTTCAAATTGGTTTATCCACTTCATTGCAGTTTCAATCAAAGAAAGATTTTACGGCGAAAAAGTTATGGTCAAACGATGCCCAAAATGGTACCATGGAAAAAGAGGAAACAATATGTATTGTTGACCTCTTGTTTTAATTTTTATAAAGACGAATCTTTAGATTTAGGTACTTTAATGGATAATTAAACGGTATGGCACGTTTCGGAAGTTTATTTTCCATTTTAAAGACTTACATGTAGCTGTTTAATTTGTGGAAACTTAACTTCTACATAAACAACAAAAATTTGCGTAACTTACGGTGTCACTTACGGATTTTTAATTCCCTTCAGATATGTCTTCACAGTACTTCAGTAAATCCTTAAAATGAATTTTTCGGTGACAATATTTTTGTACCAGTCTTGCTCCACTTTGTGACAAGCATCACGTAAAATTAGGGTCCGAAATTTTTAACGTAAGGGTACCCTGACTCGGTGCAAAATCTCTGAAACTTGATTTAATAAATGAAAAGTACCATATTAATGGGTGATATCTTTGTTGCCATACATTTACTCCATTAGCATCAGCAGCTACCAATTATGTAATATGTTTTCAAAGAAAAATGAATTAGCCGTTCCTTGGAAAGTTTTGCCATGTTTGCACGCCGGTAACTAGGCTACAGCGCATCCACATGACAATTGACATCCAGTCAATTATTTGCCAACCATCTTTGAACAGTGTAGCAAAGTGTGGGGTCCATACCTCGAAAAGCGCCATTTTATAATTTTGTCCATTTCTTTTTTCGTATCCAGCCCACTGTAAGCGCAGGCTGATTTTCATATTTTTTTCCGAGGATTTGAAGGGCCTAGTTGGAGAAGGGGTTTCGTGGTAAGGCAGAAGAGCATCCATTTCCGTGAAGTGGCGTGGCCGGCCCTGTTTCTGATTTTTTTGTGCCCCCTCGAGAGGACCGTAAAAAGAGAATGGACGACCCACGCCCCTGGGGAATCATGTCACTCACCGCCGCGCCGGCCCTGCCTGCGTCCCGGGTGGGTCATCCTGTGAGGATCGACCGAGGGACAGTGTCCATCAAACTGCTGTCTTCTCTTCTTTCAATCGGCCCATCCCATTTTAGGAAAAACCACTTGCTATTCATAGGCTGTGCTGAGCGCTGATGACGTAGGTACCTTGTTTTGAGCTGGTCAGACGCTGACTTAGAGCTCCTCGTTCCTCCCGCGTACACTAATACATTTTTCATGGTTCCAGTGCGGTGATGTATCGAAGTGAAAGTAATCGAATTACGATAACATCTTGATAATTTTCACTTGTAATCGATATGTTTTTAAGACAGTAATTATACTCATAATATATACTCCATGTATTATTACTCCTAGTAATCGTTACGTCTGAATAATCGTTACATATTATTGATCAGAAGTAAAAATTTGATTTCTACGCGCGCTGATCGGAAGGCAGCTCTAGGGCTTTTGACCTCATCCATAAGCGGAAACTTTTGGCAGAACATATTAGAGTACCTAATTTTATTATTTTAATTATTTTGTTATGCAGTGGCATTAAATGATAATAAAAATTCTGTTAGCTCTCCCATTTTGAGAAAATGACAGTCATTGCATCATGTATTGCAGAAAAATTAATAGTAATTTTAATCGCTCTTAATTCTTATGATTTCGTTTTCATAGAGTGATGTGTAATCTTAAATAGTTGATTTCCTTGTCATTTTAATTCGGTCCGATCAACCACTAGTTCAAGTACTTAAAATAATTTGTACAGTTTCGCGAAACATTTAATTTTTGTGCACCGGTTTTAAATCTCGCAGCGCCGTTGGCGTCGAGGAAGCGTACCAATGCAGAGGTAAAGAATCAAATAATCACCGCAAACACGTCAAAGAATCCGATTCATTTGCACTGGTCAACATTAGGGTGGTTTCCTATAATTTTTTTATTGCCTAAATCGAAAGATTATTACTCCTGGAGTATGTATTTTACGCTTTTAGATTTTTAAATTACGATATCTATTTTTCGCGATTAAATGAAAAGTGAAAAATTTCAAGCGCGCGAAAACGCGACGGCTAAGTAGGAATGATGGGAAAAGTCCGTGTGACGTATTTCTGGTTCACGCTGCCGCCCTGTGAGGTGACCTTGAGGCGAAGCTTGAGCGCTGATACGACGCAGGCTGCTAGCAGGTAGCGCTTGGCTTAAATAAGGACTATTAATACCCTATCAAACGAAGGAAACTTTCCGAACTTAGGCAATTTTAATGGGTGATTATTAAGAGATGTTTCCCTTAGCTCTGTGCCTCATGCATGCATTGGCAATCTCAGACAATGTAAAACTTCTATCTACTCGTATAGTATCTAGGTCCCTGTCACGTCACGTGGAGTGGAATCGCATGGGCGCCAATCTGGCCTTTTTCAAATGACGTTAAAATTGACCTTTGCCATTCGTCTAAATTGGGATTTCTAAAACCAAATAATTAGTATATTACGAAAACCCTAATGGTTGGTAACGAATAGCAATCAATGCATTTCGTTTCCTTTGATGAAGGAAACTACCCTATTAAAAGGTTTGCTGGTCGTAGCTCTCCACTCCATTCTCCCATCGGCTTTGTCGGCCCCCTTGGCGGTGGGATAAAGTCCTTGCCTGCTAAAATTTAGGTCGCGGGTTCGAATCCTGCCTGGGTAAGCGGTCCATTTCCAGGGCAACGATGTTTGTGTCGTATTTTTTTTTATTCCTCCCTTGTAAAGGCATCTATGTGCTGTTTACGGGGAAGTTGAAAATAAATAAATATTTAAATAATCTTCTCACGTATTTCTCCTCTCTCACACCCATCCTTGCCTGTTCCATACATGTATTTTATTCTACGGCTCCCTTCCTTTTTTCGTTTTTGCCTTCCTTTTTTGTACGTTTACTTCCGTCTTGTCTATATCACGTCGTTATCCCTCACGATATGGTGAGTAAAGTTGTTCCGCCTTTTTATATAAATTTTCATAAAGCTTTTCCTCTCTTCTTTGTCTTCCTCATTGCTCACTTCAGTGGCGTTAATATGGGGGGGGGGATGAGGGGATAGATCCCCCCAAAGCCTCGGAGCAATAAAAAAATATTATTTATTATTTATTTTTATTTTAATCTCAAACCACCAGATACAGCTCTTATTGGCCATTTTATACCGCGGTATTCAACGATTGTAACAAGTAAACGTACACGGACAACCATATCCGGACAGGGGAAACATACCCAGGCGGGACTCGAACCCGCGACCTCTTGTTTGGCAGGCGAAGACGTAACCCCGCCGCCACCGATTAGAAACTATTGTCTTGTATTGACGTTTAATAACTGGATGTACTTATAGTTAAATTTGTAGTGCCAAAATGATACAAAATGTATTTCCAGGCATTTCATTTTTCAAGAATTCCCCCGTTCCCTTGGGGGGGGGGGAGGTCGCCACTTCAGCACAAAAGTATCCGCTTATCTCTTTCCAAATATAGCGTAAAATATGGGTTTTGCCTCTATTTTCTGTAACTTGTGATCATTCTGAAAAATCTTTCGCGGTAACTGACCGGTCCTACTAGTTCTATAGTCAGAATTCGCTGTAATGGTTTTCGCATTTGTTATGCGTTGTCATCGCTGTGATGGCGCCGTTTCTACTAGGTACTCTGCTTGACGACAACACCACAGTGAAAACACGTGCCAATCACAAAAAAATGCATCGGAAACCTCAAAGAGTGACTATTGTGTGAGAATTGGGACTTAATAAACGTAATATATACTTTTAACTATTAAATTTGCGCTTTGTGAGATTTTGAGTTATACGATTGAAATACTTGCTACGTGCAAAAAAAAAAAAAAAACAAAGGACCCAAGCCCTATGGAGTACACTGGGGAATTATCTCGTGACTTTAGGACGAGATTTACGACTTGGACTTTTTATGTTCACGATTTTAAGTGTATGTAAAAGTGGAGCGTATAAAAAATAAAGTAAAATACGATAAATGAACTCATTTACTGTTATCTCCTTTTTCATGTTTACAGCCTTAATATTTGCTTAAAAAATGATAACTAAGGTACTTTTATTCACGAAATGTTGTCAAGTCTTTCCTGGTTCTCTTTTGGTACCAATTCCGAACCTGCGAAGAGGAGGTCGACGTACGCTATTTTGGCGTATTAGGAAACTTCCAACTAGGCCTAACCCAGGTGAAAGGGAAGCCATTTCTCAAAACTCAAGTTTACATCAGTCAGCACTCGGCAGGGAGCGTTTCAAATCTGGCCCTCGGGCGGTTGAATGCATTGCATCCCTTTCCTCCAAGCTTCTGCCAGTTTCCAATTTCAATCCGAAGTGGACGCTGAATATCCAAGTACCCTTGCCACCGATGCTGCAAAAGAGAATTCTATAATCAGCCATTGGATGTGTCAACCACCGCGCCTTGCATGTGTTTACATTCGTCGCGACGAGTCGCTAGCACGGGGATCTGGTTGGTGTGGTGGCTAGAGTGTTGGCCTCCCACCCGGCGTGCTCGCGTTCGAATCCCGGCAGTGGTAGAGAATTTTCAGAGACTGCCCGATCCCTGCTTGAATGCTGTGTGGAGGACATTTCAAGCGCAACACTCCGTCCGTTGGATGGGACGTTAAGCCGTGGTCCCCTTGGCGCCTCTCGTTAAGAGCAGGCTAATGCCGAAGCCGGGTTTCTCTCCAATCCTTCCATTCTCTTCCCTCATGGCGCAAATGACCTCAGTTGTCGGTCGCCTCCTCCAAATACCATACGAGTCGCCAGTCCTCGTGATGATGGAGGCATCCGAATTTCACGGAGCAGCAAACAAAAATTTAGCCAAAATTTATATTCTACATGATACCTCTTCAATAGGCGTGTGGCGGGGCACGTTAGACACCAGTCGTTAACATTTTAGAAGGAAATGTGCTTACGAAGTTTTGCTTAGCATATATTACAGTCCTTTATTGTTCGCGGTAAAACGAATTGCCATACCTATCCGTTCAGAAATATATCTCTCGTAATTTAGCGTTTCTGTGGGACCTGGGAATATAGTGAGGTTCTACCATGATGTTCTCTTTGTCACTCTTAAAGATATCCATTCTCAGGTGTTCAAGCAACCTAAGCCAAGCGCACAGTCTCTGAGTCTCAGGCGCCTCCCAGTCTAATTCGTTAGAAGTCTGATAATTTCCATACGATCGTAGGTGGTTTTGACGAATCGAGCAGCTTTCCTATATATTTTATTAAGTTTACCGATTTAACCTTTCAATGGCCTATCCCGTATGCTCGCTGCATTTTCAAGATTTAGCCGGACCAGTGCGAAATAGCACCTCTCTTTTACTTTCTCTTCCGAAAATCTTCCCAGAACACGCTTGACGAATCCTAGATTCTTCAGGGCTCTGAGACAAATATTTCTCAAATGTACTCTCCACGATAGGTTTGAGGTTATCGTAACTCCCTGATACTTCTCATCATCTCTTTCCTTTATGTTAATGCCATTCACACGTACCATTGTAAATTTATAATAGCTCAGGTAATAGTGCTTGTCCAATGGGAGTGATGATTTTGAGTTTCCAAGGACCCCCATGCGAGTTTCTGTACAAAGTAGGTACTTCGCCTCGATTAAAAAAAGAAAATGAAATACATGTTCGAAGAAATAGTGGTACTTTCCGCCGTCTTTGATACTACATCTTCTTTGAGGAGAGAAATACGGGTCACTGCTCTCCTTGAAGGGACACGATTCTTTGCGCGCGGGTAATCATGGGAAGGGATCCTGCTGCTCGATGGGAAGGGAGCGCCTCGTCTCCTACTAGCAGAGCATTTCCTCTTTAAACAAATCCTCCTTCAGGAAGTTGGTCCTCGACTGCACTCTACTAAATGAACGCTCTTGGCGTAGAATGTAATTAGAAAAATGTTTCGCCGTCATGAATGACATCCATTGAGGTTAAATTTCAAGTCAATAGTGCAAATATATGTCCATAATTCAATTCTTATACCTTTAGTACGTATTTTTTCCTGCTATTTTGGTCGAGCGTACTGCCAATTAGATGTTAGTACCGCAATTTTATTTCAATGGCAGCCTTCATCAATTAATTTCACGAAAAGAGACTCGCTGACGTGCCCATATTTTATTTTTATAATCTTCATATAGCTGTGATGAAAATTACATCATGTTTATTTTTGCAAATATGGCACATATGTATCCAAATGGTAAACAAAAGTTTTTCCTATTCCTTGACAAGCGTTGCCGTAAGTGCCTTTGCAAAATTTCAGATTTTAAAATTCAATACCCTGAATATGTATCCCGGAAAGCCTGTCGTGGGCGGCCTTCAATCGATGAAGTACTATTGGGCAGATCTTTTGAAATTTTCTCCTTGCACCAACATCCTTGAGTTGTTAGTGAGTGGATGAGCGCTCAATCTTGGGCCAATCCTTTCTTTCCGTTCTTAATTGACTCCGTTTAACGAGTCGAATCATAGGGGGAGTGTCTTGTTGGTTGAGGTGGGGGAGGGGGCGGATGAATGGAAAAGGGGGGAGGGTAATTGAGGATGGCAACTAATGGTCGCCGCAATTAAAGACTCCCCCTCCCCCTACTCTTTTGTTCTCACCGCTCTGCATTGTTGCGAAGACGACGGAATACCATGGCTGCGGTTGCATCCTCGCGCTCAACCAATGAGTGGATTCTTGTAAGGCTACTCGGGTATTCCGCCGAGTCAAGCAAGGAAGGGCATCAGCACTAGAGATGAGAAGCGACTCGGTTTCCGAAACGTCGACAGCCGTATTGCCAACATTGATCCGGTGGGAAAATCAAGTAATCTTCGAATGCGCAATAACCCGGGAAAACGCTAGAGAAGATTTTTTCTCTGTGGATCTTTCGCACGATTGTGCATTGCGGGTGACTCCCGTAAAAGTTATCACCGCGGCTAGTCCCGGTATACTTTAAAATTTATTCGATAAGTAGATTCCCTCCTACTGTTTTTTGAAATTACTACTTTTCCCAATCGACGTCATTAAAGTAAAAAATTAAATTATATCATCAAGTAATGGTAATAACCGAGGTTTATGAACTGGTCGCTCCTGTAGCAAATAATACTCCTTCGTCTCGATCATCAGGTTTTTAATGCACGACTTCTTACGTTTGTTGCTTTTGCAAGAAGTCGTTGATGGGCGCCAGCTGTAACTCAATATGATCAGAACATGAGACTTACCGTTGCATCTTATTTTAATCACTAAGAATAATAGCAGTAATGAATGAACACGGTAAGAAATCAAATTTAATATATCTTAATCACGACCAAGATTAACAGGTATTTAAGTTGGCTCAGAAAATGTCCCGCATAGTCTGCTGATCACTTACAAATATTCATCGCTCCCTTTTTAGCCCAAGAGTTCATTACATGTTTATAAATGGTAGCAAAAAAGGTCATTTCATAAATAAAAATTCCTTTTATGATTCTGGGCTGGTATCCGAAATTTGTGATTCACGTACTAAAACAGCTAAACAAACCATGATTTGTATTAACGTACAAATTCTAACTTAATATCATCGCATGTCCTTCAACGGTGATAAATGCTGCTATTTTCGAACTCGTTCTTTAAATTTTAATTAGTGAAATATGCGTGAATTTTATTACTTTTCCTATTTAGAAAGTTTCAAATAAGAATTTTTGAGCATTCTTCCTCATCACTCCATCGACCAAGTTGGAACGGTGATGTTAGAATTCTGATTACTCATTTTCAGTCCTGTATTTACTGCGTTTATTTCGTCTCTCTGTGTTAAATACACCAAAAGGCGATGATATATTAAATCCTGCTATTTATGATCAGATGCACACAAATTTTGCACCACTCATCTAAATGATAGTAATGCCAATGAGGAATATTACATAGCAATACACTTTCCTCTTTTTGTCCGTTGTTCTTGATTATCTCAGACGCTATATTCTCTTTTATGTGTCTCCGAGGCATTTAAAAATTTAGATATCGGTAAACCTGTTTCATTTTTTAATGGCTGTTGCCTTTTCATCCGCGAACGCTCAACATTTTGAGTTTCATTTGTTCCGCCGTCGACATAAAAGGGAGTAATTTACTCCGGGGTTGCAGTCTTAATTCACTTTTTCAGATAGGAATCTTGCATAAGAAGCGGCTCTTGTCTCACGTATCGTGCTGCCGTTGCTTTCTTCAAATGCTCACTGGCTGTTTAATGCGTTTGATATATGTATTTGCGTCAGTTTATTCTTTTATTTATCCCTTTTCCCATTTTATTAGAGTCCCAACAACTTGAAACCCGATTGCTAAAGTTAGACTTTAAAACTACTTGTTTGATCGTCGCAATAAAAAAGGCTCGCCGGTGAGATAAATCTAGAGTTAATTGTTTTATAATGCTATTAATATTCCACCCAGGAGAGTGGGCTTGTGTCATCCGAAAGCTTTGATCGCTCCATCTATACTTTGGAATAATGGCGGCCCAATAAAATGATTACGGGGGCATTTTTCTCGTGTCTTTAGCTTCGCCCAAATTGACCAAGATGATGCCGACGTCGCCGCGATGTAAGGAAACGGGAAGATTTTCTTCGTTTCAATCTATAAAACTCAATTATACTCACAACTTTTTTCTCACCGCAGTGTTCAGGACGACGGAAAAGACTTATTTTCTCCGCTCGTGTCTATTCTTCCCAAATATATTTTTCTCGCTTTTTTATCTTCTCGCCTCACCATTCTAAGGAATCGACTACGAATGACCATGGATTCTAGACAATTCCCCGTCCCGTGGGTTTAACCTTTATATTTATATTCTAAACACACAACCATACGTATACCGTAGAATGGTTACGCCATTATACTCTGTTTTTCGCCAATACAAAATGAAATATGCAATTTTTCTTATCTATGTAATGTACTGATAAATCAATTTAGTTACGGTACTAAAACAATGTTACAAACTCACGAGGTCATTCTACCCTCTAATACTGTTTTCAACCTCCCCTTTCTTCTGCCTCCTCCGTATCTCATCTGAAAGCTGCCTCTCCTCACTCACCATGTCCAGCACTTCATCGTTCCTCCTCCTCTCCGTCCACCTCACCTTCTCCATTCTTCTCCACACCCACATCTCAAATGGCTTCGTCTTAAGTGTCTATGCTTCCACGCCTTAAAGGGCTACCATCCAGATCATACTCTTGGCGAGCCTTTTCTTTAAACTCTTGTGTAGCAATAATCTCATTAGCTCATAACTGCTCATACACGCCTTCGTTGCTAAGTTCTCCAAGAGAGGTTAGGGTGCAGAACAAGCCGTTCGCGTACAGTTCTCTACTTAAAATTAAATCCTGTATTTGTGTTTGGGGACAGAGATACAACTATATTCCGCATTTTGACACTAAATAAGAGCTCATTCTGCTCTCGGGCGTCGTCACCTCACTTCCCTCCCTTTGAGAGGCGCTTTAAAATCCCCTTCCAACCCTCTCCCCCCCTGCCTTCTCTGCCTTCATTTCAACCCTCCCCGAGGAAATCTTTATTACTTGTGTACCTACTCGCTTCCCTTTTTCTCTCTTTATAATAATAAAGTTTTCATTTCCACGGCAAGACACGGAAAGCGGCAATCCGCCCCTCGCATGTCTTTTGTCTCCCACGATGAATCAAGCCGGCTGTTATGATAAACGGAAAGCGGAAGAAGCCTGTTCTCGCGCTGTTCTTATCTCTCTTTTTTCTCTTTTATTATTATTTTCCTCTCCGCGTTTTGTTTGTTTTCCCTTCAACTGTCTCCTTATAAAACCGTCCTCGCCTTTGCCGTGATTTCCTCCTCTAATCTCATTTTTGTTATCGTGGACCTGTGTACCTACTTGTCTCATCACGAATTCATGCTGTTTTAATCCCATTTCTCCTATTGAATATCCTATAAAAGTGGGATTTTTTTATATTTGTTGGGAGCTTATCATTACATCTTTTTCGTCAATTGTCTTGATTCACACAAGTCATGCAATGTAATGCAAATTTGTTTCTTTTACTTTTCATTTTTGGTTGAAATCCTGAATTTAATTAATTTTATACTCTGTTTGAGTGTACCGTATTTTACTGTGTCAATGTTGTTGGTTAACATATGGAACTTCGTGGTAAATATAGTGTACATTTGAAGAAGAAAAGTCTTTCATGATGTATGTTAAAAAGGAGAAATTTCTCTAGCTTCAGGATGAGAGAATTTAGTTCAGTTATGAATGAGTTTCTGCTGACTACACATGTTTTATTCCTTAATTCTCCTCATGTTCTCTCATACTTACCGTCTGAATGTGCTTTTTTATCTCTAGCCTTTGTTTGATACCCAGATTTTCAAGCATTTATTGATTTGCTTTTATTCGTAATAACTATTATTTTACTAAAATACTCGATCCTTTTTAGTTTTTTGTATAAATCCATGTTTTATTCATTTTAAAATTTTAGACAAGTAATTCTTGAACGATTGTTTGCACTCTTCATGAGCTTTTACATTTTTAACGCTGAATTATTGCCAGATTAGGAAATATTAAGATCATTGCTTTTTCTTTCCCCAAAATTCTCTCAGCTGAAAATATGATGCAGTCTTTGCCTTCATGCTATCGTTAGATTGAAACACTTCTCATTTAGATACAGCTGTGTGCTAACAATCACGAAAGGAATCCGACTCTTTTCACGCGTCTACTAGATCTGAAGGTTCATTTAAAGAGTTTCTATTTAAAATGAATTTCTATTTAAAATGAATTTCTATTTACGGAGACAGGCTTATCGTTCGGGGACTAGAAACTCGAGTGAGAAGGACAGACTGATTGTCGTTTTCTTCTCCTGAAAACTGTTTCAGATGCCGGAAGCGATGAAATAGTTAACGGACAACAACGCATGTAGGTGGAAGAAAGAGGGAAGGGTCTGATTTGATTTCATTCAGTGTCTCATTTCGTCTCGTTCGCACCTTTTTTTGTTTGGAAGGAATTCATTCGCAGATGGCGATAAGGTGGCCTCGTCCAACAAGCTCAATGATATATGCGCCCTTGTTTACATGTCGAGATTCTCCCATACTGATGTCGGCGATCCTCCCTACTCCTATTTCAATCTCTCCTTTTCTATTCTCCTGGAATTGCATCTCCATACATTCCTTGTCTCTAATGATCTCCGGTCCAAATTTTTTCAACAATACGTACATCACGTTTCCAACATAGGTTCTGATATTTTATGGCATAATTTGCATGATTTCCGTTTATATTTAACACGTTGACCGCCATACCGGTCATAATGACCGGAGTCGAGTGGCTCCCGTCACGCCACGCCGGTCATACTGACCGGCCTTCGAGCGACTGTTTCAAAGTGGATTTCTGACACCGGAGTGACCGGAATCTCTTGCTAACGTATGGGCCATGGCTGTTGTGGCGTCAGAATATAATTATTTATTTTAATGTACAAAAACACATTTAATGTTTTATGATCCGGGAATAGTTAACGGCATTGAAAACACTAATGGCGTCAGAGGACATATCTACTAAAAACATCGTGGCTGTCAGCGTGTGTATCACATTTTTTTGGATTTATTAGAGAAAAGAATGTTTGATTTTACTTCCATAAAAAAAGTATTTTGCAAAATTTATCGGCGGATTACTCATTGGTAGCTGAAGGTTATAAGGTATGAAATCATGTATCATTTCTACCATATTGTGTTTGCCAAGTCCTTACATATTCCATTAGGTCGTCGGTGGTAATGGTTTGACGAATCGTCTATTCAATTCACGGACTTAGGTCTTCGATTAGGTCTTCAACCCTCTCCAAGGAGTGATACTTGAAAAATTACGTAACATTATGACTCCTCCCCGACGCCTTCTTCGCTGGATAACGGAACTCAATTATTTACTGAAATATCTTGTTGGTATATCATACGCTCTTTTACCTGGGTATTTCATTTGAGGACTGAAGCAAACTTTTTCGTGGAGAGCATGTTGGTAAACATCGTCGCAGTCTGAAGCATTCACTTTCATGACGTGAAATCAACAGGTGCTACTTTTAGAGAGCCTCGTATAAAGGAATTAAGACTGCTCGTGATTAGTGTGGGCAGTCCATAGCGTCGCATGCAATAGAAGTATTTACCGGTGCATCAGCACAATGGAGTTTATTTTATAGAGAGTATTTCCCTTGAATATCTTAAGCGTCAGTTGATTAAAGTTTTCGCAGGTGTAGTGGCTAGAGTGTTAGCATCTCACTTTGTAGGTCTGGTTTCAAATCCCGATAGTAGCAGAGATAATTTTTGAGAGAATACCCGATCGACTGCTTCGATGCTTAGCGGAGGGAACTTCAAGTGCAGCAATCCATCCGTCGCATGGGACATTAAGCCGTGGTCCCCTTGGTGCCTTTCGTTAAGAGGTTAATGCCGACGACGGGTTTCTTTCTAGCCTTCCTTCCATGCCCTTCCCTCGTGGCGTAAATGGCGTAAACCTCAGCTGTCGGTCGCCTTCTCCAATTGCCATACCATACATTTCTCGGTCCATGATGACCAACAGCGTTCTTTTGAGTGAACCCGCGTCACGGTGGGACGAAGTTTCCTATCTTCTCAAAATGAGTGGAAGCTATGATGAACCGATGCCCTTGATGCCTCTCGAAATTTTTTTCTTACTTTCCGATTACGAGAGTCTCTCTAATTTTGTTGGTAACTGTTGATTCATGTATTTTTAAACTGGAAAATATGAAAGTAGTTGAGAGAATTGTCTGACTTAGAGTTCGAGAAATCATTTTCAGAAAAATAAAATTTGGACACCGCACCGCACTGCTCTTTTAGTTATTTGGTACCGTAATTGAAGGAAAATTTATCACATCAACACGCTGTGTCTTATCCCCACTCCTTATACCTGAATTTGATTTTTGGTTGTATATTTTCAGTGATATTTTTTCCTTTGTGTGCTACCCTTAGGGAATGAATATCTCGTTTCAAAGAGAAATATATTCTAGTTAAGTACACCTATTACTCATGTAAATAATATATTTGTCGAGAAAATCCTGTTTTAAGCCCCATCATTCTCCATGTAATATCCCTTGAAATGAGAATCATAGCCGACTTGACTAAGGAAATCATCCGTGTTGCAAAATGTTTGTTTGAGTTGCATTTAAATAAAAATGCTAAATTCAATTTTTGGAATTCGTCTTAACATAAGACATTCATTTCGATCTAGTTAGATTTAGTTAAACACCATCGGAAACAAAATATTTCTCAGGTCTCCCAGAGGATTACCGATAAAGATAACTACAAGGTAAAGGGCGGATGGTCTGACACCCCCCGCCACACTTTATTCCCGGGTAGTAAGTAGATGCAGCTGTAGGTGAGTGTGGTGAAAGGTAAAAGTGGATGAAGATCCCTTTGGAAACACTGATCTCTTGTGAGATAATTCATTTTGGATAATGGGAAATATATCTATGAAAAAGGCATGGTGGAAAGAAATAGGTTCGTGCTCAAAAGGTGGATAGCTATTAAGAGATTATTATGGCTGATTGGGGCCCTCTAGTGCTTCGGCGCAGGCCTGTCCGGTAATTTTTGTGAGCACCTGCGCCTAGAAAAGGCCCATTCCTCACACCACACCTCCAGTTTCTTCCAGAACAGCTCCCTTCCTCGCTCACCTGGAATTTTACGTTTCATCACGAATTTCGACATTCCTCTGCACCTAATAACGCGTTGCACCCTCCCTAATTTCCTGCAGCACTTCCTCACCTCAGTGAATCTAACTCATTCCAGCCCATTATTCCTATCTCGCCTCTGCTCCACTGCCTAGCCTCTCATTGTATGAACCCACGACCCTATGTCGTGGCCGGGATGATATTTTTTATCGGGACGAGACCGTGAGGCTCATTCGTGGGTGGGGCGAAGGGGTGGTGTACGTCAGGGGGTGGGTTCGTTTGGGGAGGGTCAACTTTTCCTGCCTTCAATTGACTTTTCATTTTTGGGTACGGCCTTGAAGTGAAATTACTTCGTTCACTGCTCGAATACCCCTATTTATCTATAGAAATTCTAGCTAGTAATGTTTGGAGCTTGACTATACATACGGAATTCATTTGAAGAAGGAGAGACATTCTCGTTGTGCACTAACCGTCGCGAAGCAAACCAATGGTTTGTGAAAAGAAATTCGTTACTCGTGAAAAAGTACCAACATCTGATTATTGCTGAAGCATTTTGAAAATAATGAGTGCAGTTTTCCGAGCTATTACAGCCGCATTCGTCTGTTACAAGTGACGGCAGTTTTGAAACCCATCCTTATTTCGTGTGCCCTGTTGAACCCATATCTAACGGTAAGAATAGGGCTGAATTCATTTTCCTGGAGCAGACTCAGTGAGAACAAATACAGAAATCAGAACATGAACACTAAAATATGATACCTTTGCCTTCTTTGGCCGGCTTTAAGATGTGATGACGCTGAGGTGAAATGATGAAGCGTATCTGCACACTTTCGTTTTACTTACTCCTATCCTATTTCTATTTATATCTTGAAAAATGTATGTTTAAATCTAGCCACCGCATAGTGGTCCAATATTCTGAAAAATGGAATGAAACTTATCGAAACCAAAGTACAGAAATTATAGGTTTATCAGGTCAATTGTTTTGAAGGATTGTGTTGTATAGGTGAGGGTAGAGCTCACCCCGGACTAGCCCACAGGCGTGTGAATTTTCAAATTCAGGTCGTGGGAACCCTCAGGAATGGGCCATCAAGTGTTCCCATGACCTGAATTTAAAAATTCACACGCCTGTGGTCTAGTCCGAGGTGAGCTCCTCCCTTACCTATACAACACAATCCTTCAAAACAATTGACCTGATAAACGTATAAATTCTGTACTTTGGTTTCGATAAGTTGCCCCATTTTTCAGAATATGTATCAGGACCAATTTCTTTATCTGGGCTACCTTACACTTCAAGGATTTTGTTTGGTGATGTCTGAAGGCTTCACCCGGTATCTGAACCCAGGATCTCTTGATTTACAGCCAAGCGCTATACCCTCTTGGCTACCACGCCCCTCTATTTATTCGCTATGAGCTGATTTACTATGAAAAAAATTATGTTTTTCCAGTCCTTGGCAGTAGAGAGTAATTTTACAGAATTTGAGCGAAAATAGTATCAGGCTTCGCCTGCAATCGAAAGACGAAGCTCTAGGAGTTTCCTCAACCTAATACCCTTTTTATTCTGAAAAACGCACTTAAAGGCTTCCTTGGGAACTAGCCTCTAAAGGGCTTCCTTGGTACACTAAGCCTGAGAGATTATATCACTTTTAGAACATACACAAATTATCATTTTGCGCATGAAAGGATTACTACCGTAAAATCACTCATTGATCCAGTACTAAGAGTTGTTGAGATATGAGTTTTACTTTTGAGCTACCTTCTCCCCTCCGTATGAGACTTATAAACGTGCGACTAGAAGAGGAGAAAGGAGGGAATACTGCCAGAATACTTTTGAAACTCTCCTTCGATACCTGCCTTAATCGGTAGGGTACTTTAAAAATAACATGTGGAAGCTCTTGTAAAATTTACGATCAAAGTGGAGACATCGATTTCCTAGCGTCAAAAACCGTACCTTAAAAAATAGCATAAAAATTGTACTTTAATCGTTAGAATTGTATAGTAAAAATAATAGTACCAAGATCGTACCCAGGAACATGACTAGGGGGGGGGGGGGAGCCATGCTGTAGGGTGGGGGGCAAGCTATGGTATAGGTGGGGACAAGCCAAGTTGTGACATTAGTTTATGAGATTATTTCCTTGAAAAAATAGTTTTATTTTAGTTACATATCTTATACTAATACGTATCATTTTTCGTGGGTTTAAAGAAAAGTTGGTGAATACTTTCGTTTCAATTCAGTGCTGATTTTTCAAAAAGACTTTTACAATTTTTGCTTCTAGGGGGGGAGGTGGGCAGCTGACCCCCCTGATGCCCCTCACTGGGTACGCCCATGAATAGTACCTCCAATCGGTGGCCTACCTTTTAATAATATCCCTCACACCGCCCTTGATCTCTGTGTGTTTCACTTGGCTTGGTCCTGTCTTTCCTCGTGCACCTGTCGCCACGCGAGGAATAGGAGGGAAAGAAGAGTGATGCTGCATCCAGTCACCCCATCCGAACCATCTCATCTTCCTCCCCCACCCACCCCTGCGCCGATCCCTCAGAACTCCCGGAAGGGTGAGCCGCATCGCTTGGAGATGACGATGATGAAGAGCGATGAAGTGATGAAGGATGCGCTGCACTTGATGCGGCCATGAGCGGGCTAACTCCCTTCGGATCTTCACTCTCACCGTCGTCACTCAACCGAGGCCTTACTTTGTCAACTGCTTTTGTCACTTCGTTAAGGCCGCGAGAGAAATGGAGCAGGATTAGATACTATTCGTGGCAACCCCCTCCCCCAAGGCGAGAAAGGGGGAGATTATTAGTCAAAATCTGGGGAGGTTTTTGGGTGGGGGTCATAATTAAGGGTACACCTCAGGGTTCAAGGGGTTGGGGGGGATATTACTTTGGTGCGGTGGAGTCCTGTGGAGTTGAGCAAACCATTGCCTTTCCTCCTCAATCCAATCCATCCAGCTGATAATTTGTAATGAATACTTCCCGGGGAGCTTCTCTTATCCAGCCGGAGCGAGCCTTTTTTTACCGTGTGTCCCGCCTTCTTCATCTCCTTTGGTGGTGGTTCATTTCGGTAGCCAGGCATTGAGTGCGGCCCAGGGGGATGTCGGGCGGAATAAGCGATCCATCTTGTCTCCGTCACGCAAAGAATTCCTCCCCGTCTACCTCTCTTCTCTTCATTACCATTCCAGTCCGTCTGTTTCGCCTCAGCGCGGCGGGGGAGTTCTAACTTCTGAGGACGAAGATAGGAGGCACTGATGGTCGGACGGGGGAGAGGATGATTGCATCCCCCCACAGCCTCTCAAAAAACGGTCCACACACACAGTTTCATATTTAATAATTATGTATCAGGCATTGGTGGATGATGATTATGCATACTTAAGCTCTGGAACAGATACAATGATTTCTCATTAAATGAAATGGTAAGTTTAAATCACCGGATGTGGCGATGAAGCATCACATGTTGAAGATAGTTTGAAATAGCTGCGGATTGAAGGTATCTATTTTTTGAAGGTTGATATTAAATTGAGTTAGCCGTGTCTTCTTGATAGTATCAATTCAAGTCTACTATAACTATCCCAGTAATGGTGTTTTCGGGATTATATTCCCCAAATAAACAAGTGAACGGATTTGTAGCTTCATTTAAATCCTAATAAAACTACATTTGGTGGGGCGTGATAGGATTAAAAAAAAATATGCTTCTGAGTATGGCGGTAATATAAGTATATTAGGAAGCAAATACAGTTTTTTTCAGTCTCTGTTGGATGCAACAATACAAAGTAATCGAGGATATTTTACCACGTCTTGATTGCACATCGAGACTCAGCATAACATCTTATAAAATTCTCCATATAAATTAATTTAACGACCCTGTGGGTCTAATGGACATCTCTTAGTTTTCGGATTTACGTAAGCTCAAGGCTTCATATGTGCACTTGTAATATGCGTAGTTCACTGCCTTCATCGAAACTTTTTTCTCTACATTTTGTTCTCCATTCATATACAAACATAATGGTATTTTAAGTGAATGATACAGCCTGTTTGAATATGAGATAAATGCGTTATTAGCATTCATTTGAAATATTTTTCAGGTTAAATACAGATATAGTTTAGGCATAGTTTCATGAAGAAATTTCACTCCATGGGTAGTGCGTCATTGATGATTTTATTCACTATTTTCCGGAATTTTCCATATCATTTCTACGAAACAAAGAAAAATTTGAAGCTGAAAATATTGAAAGCGACTGGTCATTCAGTTTTATCGTGGTGGAAGAACTGTGGTTAGTATATCTTGGTCCCTATTTTGCGACAGTTTGTGATGCTATCGGGAAGCACGCACTTTATAAGCCCTATGTCACGCCAACTCCAAGGCATGTTAGTTGAGTTAAGGCGTGGGTAAATCTATATTGTCTCCGACTCAACATGTAGAAGTAGACTTGTAGAAGTTCATTTTAGCGTAAATGGAAATAAAAGTAATATTCCACAATTTTGTTTTCAGTATCCATGTTTAAAGGTCACCTTGAAAATGACACCAAGTGTCGAAATCAAGGTCGGTTAAGTGATAATAAAATAGTGTGGATATTACCATTTGTGCTTTAATCATGGATGTATCATTATTCCACAAAATTAAGCCGGAAACAATTTTATACGTACATGGAGTATAACCAAAAATATATTCCTTTTATATATGTCATCCGTATACCATCCCCCCCTAACCTGAATGATATACAAGCATCATGTTTTTGATTTTACTCTTTGTACCTGAAGATGACGCCGCTGCGTCGAAATTAGTTTTACCTGAAAATAAATTGGTGCAATATAATAAAGTTTTTCTTTTAATTTACGATGTGTGGATAACTATTTTAGGCCAAGTTTGATCAATAAAATTTCACACTATGGGTAGTACGACATTTGTTTATTTTTGACAGTTTTTGGCACGCCATACTTTTTGAAACGGCGGTATCTCACCTCATTCACGTACATTTAGGTCGGATTTAATTTTAAATAGGAAATGTCATGCGTATGAGGATCGCCCTTAGGTCCGTCCATTACGAGCCGTGGCCCTCCTGGGTGTATTCATCGCCCAGGTGGATCGCATCCAGAAGGTATCCTTCCCTTCTCATCTTCGGGCGCAGTTTCCCGGACGCTTAAAGTCAGGACACGATAAATCATTCTTTCTCGCCCTGAAACCCTTTTGCGGTTACTCCGAACCCTTCTTCTCCACCCCCCCAAAATGAGCCCCTTTTCCAGGGGCCTTCCCTCTACACCACGCCCCCAGGGATCGATTCAAAGCATTCCCTGTGCGCCCCTGAAAAATACTCCTCCTCCCCCCCCAACGGGACCCCCTGGCTAATTCCTCCCTCCCCATTTCCTTCCTTCGTTTGAGTTTCCTTGAAATCACGTGACTCGGTCATTTCCGCCCTCTCATCCATTCTCACCTCACATCCTTGCTTTTATGCTCCGGCGATAGAAAACCCATATCCTTTGAATGAATGCTGCACGTGTATCCTTCTTTAGAGCCCTTCAATCAGCGTTCTCGCGTTTTGGCTCATCATCTTGGTGTTCTCATCGCGAGGAAGTGACTAGTTCTTCTTAACGCGCTTTTTCTAAGTTCTCTTTCCGAACTTCTACGTCTACGTACTACCCAGCAAGCAGCCTCAATAGGCGTGTGGCGGGGAGGGGGGGAGGTTAGGGCATCTGCCGCTGACAAATAATCAGGAAATGTTCATACGAAGTCCCTCTTAGCATTTATTCAAGACCTTAATATTTCATAGGAATATCTGCCCTATCTTTTCGTTTCTGTCGGACCTGGGCTGGGAAATACAGTTGTATTTTGAAGAAGTAATGAAAAAATCTGAAAATACTTGCATTTTAGTTTAAACTAGTTCTTACTGTGATATTTCGTTGATAATCTCTATTCAATAAAATAATAATGCGTCAAATGCTTTCTTTCGAGATTATTGGCCACATTTTAATGGGAATTAGTTCGATGTGTGATTCCGATCAGTGTAGTATGCCAAAAGTGGTGCTTATTTGTTCGGGTTAAAACGAATTCCCATATTTACCGTTATTGCTTCTGTCGTATTTGGAAATATATTAGAGTCATAATGTTCTCCGAATCGCTTCGAAAGATACTTTCTACTCCAAAGGTGCTAAACCATCAGTCAAATACGACACACTCATATCAGTCCTTGTCTCATTAATGAGTTGTCGCCTTACTTTTTCTTTTTCCTTTCATTTAAATTTTTTTCACTATTCCTGCAATATTCTTCTTCATCCAACTTTCTTTTTTACATCAGAATAAAATTTCTGCTGCACTTAATCATTTTCTGCTTCTTTTACTTTCAAAGTTGGCCCCCCAATCAAGGCTCTTGTACTTCCTTCTATGGATATACATGTATAAGCATATTGCCTGTTTTCTTTAACTCCTGTTGAAATTTTTTAAAAGTGATGTTCATCATGATCACTGGTCCAAAATCCTAAGATTGGTTTGACGCAGCTCACCACTCACTTCTCCTATCAGCCAATCTTTTCACACCTGCCTATTTCTTCTCTTTCACATCCTTCTTTACTTGTCCCATATATTTTATTGGAGGTCTTCCTTTTCCATTGTTACCATCCTTAAAATAAATTATCGATTCTAGGAGTACGAAATAATATTTTAAGCATCTATGACGCGGAAAACACTTTTGTCTCTGTCGCTTGATTAAAGTTTCTTCACTAGAATTACTTTTCTGTTTATCGGAGAGAAATGGGTTTTTGGATACTACACTATCGCATCTAATCTTATTTCCAATCCTTGGATCTCTTGCGATCGGGAGATGGAAGTGGTAATTTTGTGGCCGATGGCAGAAAATCCCATTTATTTTGTCTTGATAGTAATTGTTATTCGAGCCTAATAATGAGTCTACCGTCGAGATTTATTTCCGCTTCCTAAATATCCCTTGCTTGCTCTTGCTCTGATGCTGACTATAAGAGGCTCCATTTGTGAGTTAGGTGAAAATTCTAATGAATTCCAGTTACTCAACCGCGACGGGAGAGTCAGCCGAAGCAGTGTTGTGGTCGCGTGGGTGTAAGGAATCGAGTCCAAAACGAACGAGTGGAATTGTGGGCCCTTTGAATGCTTAATTCAGTAGTGAACTCATTTCCCTGTAATTTATCGCCGAATTTCCGAGTCGGAAAAAAGTCATCGCGATTCGTGAATACATACATTAAGGCGAGCATGGGCGCCGATCCATCTTAAAGGTTTGTATTTCAGCGAGCGGTCGTAAGTTTCTCTTGGGGCGATTAATTAAAAATCACCAGTGGCTGTTCTGCTGATGGAACTTATTTCAATTTTATTGCCTGGGATATTGGCTCAAGTGAGGGTTTACTGCCATGGATTTTATGGGGGAATCATTTCGTTGTTGTTGGATTGGTGGGGGGCGGGATGGCCGTGTCCTGGGAAACGGAAGCTTTCTTTAATCACTCGGGGAAAGGAAGAGAAAGGGTTGTTTGTGGAAAGCACATGAATCGTCCTGCCGACTAATATGCCCCCGCATTAAACCTCCTTCTGCGTAAGATACTGCGATTCGGAGAAGGGTATCAGTTAGATTGGTGCTTCGAGGCCTGTATTCTTCCATTTTTTGTTGTTCGAGCTCATGTTTATTGGATTGCCATTCCAAGAAATTGTATTTTCCAAATGCATGGTGTTCGCAAGTTAAATCGTGGATGTAAGGGTGAAGAGTTCCCGCGACATTTTTTCTTCGTAATACAGGAAGCACTCATTGTTCTTCTTCGAAATGCTCTGGGTGCTCTCGTTAGCTGGCTGGCGGTTTTTGTAATCAAAGGGGGCCACATTCCTTCCCATTGAAGGCTGCTTTCTGTTACCTCTTCTTCGCTTTTTAATCATTTTTCAAAAATGTCAGCAGCCCGGCGAATAGTGCATTGCGATCCACTTTTTAGAAATACTTACTTTGAATAAAATGTGTGAAATTGCGAGGAATAGCAATGGAAGGTTCTGAATTTGATAGATCTTATCATCAGGAACATAGATTTTGCCTGAAATCCCTAATTATAGCGTAATTCTTCGTGAAATTCGGATCACTTTGCCCATCAGCGCCACGAGTGGCGACATTCGTGAAACCATTTAAATGCTGCTTCTAGATATGCTGTCACCAGTTGGGTTCCTGTTTAGCAATATTCGTGTTTTTTACTATTAAACTATTGATACATTCTTTTTCCCCATCACTCAGTGGTGGCGCAGGTCATTTGGTGGGGTGGTTATATGGGTTCCGTGATTATCCATTGCGTGAGTCACTCATGGGCAAATAGGAAGTTCGCTCTTCAAATGTTCGGATTTCGAAGGCGGGCTGACTGCGTCGAAGACATGAATGATTCATAACCACGTTTGCGTTGGAGTTATACGGTAAAAGTGATTTTTTTTATTGTGGCTTATTTTATTGCGCATATTCTTGAGTCTGGACAATATGTATACAGAAAATTGCCATTTTAACTGATGTGTTTGTTTTTTATTAGCATTTTGCTTTAGCTTATTTTTCTCATTATTATGTTGCTGTTTTTTTCTAATATATATCTTTTATTGCATTCAAATTTGGTAATAACCCACAACAATACTGCCGAACACAATTGAACGCCAACTCAACAGAAAAGAGTTCAAAATTTGCTGTAATGTACCCAAAACGGATAATTGGATGTCACACTATAAACTTAACTTTGACATTTATGATACTGAAGGTTGGGGGAAGCGCTGCCAAATTTCGCTTTGATTCTTAGCGCCCTCGAGCGCATAGTATGTTAACTAACTCGAATGGTATAACCTGAAAGCGTGCCCGTGTCCACCCCGCCCTGAAAATTTCTAGGCTGAAGGGTAATAATTAAACAAGTGATCCGTTTAAAATACGAAACAAAATACGACCGGTCCAGAGAGAGTGATACATCTCCTTTATAGCCATCTAAATATAGGTTCGTAAACGACGCAGGATTTGGTTTCTATTTTAACATTCATTTTAGTTCATTGATAAATATATCTTGCTCATCCGGGTCGGAATTCTCTCTCTGTGCAAAGAGAACCCTTTGTTTGCCACGGTTTGAACTTAATCAGGTGTAACCACGAGCGCAGCCCCATGTTTGTGGAGTCAACTTGGGTTTGTCCGGTGGCCGGCGACCGGAGTTTGCGGCGGATAATACGTGGAAGGCAGCTCACGCGTGTGCTATGTTCCGGCACGGCGTCTGGGTGTCCGAAGCGGAGGTGTTTACACGTGTTTGTATGCCTTCCGATGGTCCAAGTTTATTGGCGTCCCTCTTCCTTCCGTCCGGCCAACTCTCCGTATAGAGGCGTTTCAGTCTTAACTTTGTGGGAATTTGTTACATCCATGTAAACATGCAAAAGCACCGGCAACTTTTCGCATCAAGTGTCTTACAGCTCAATCAACCCCTCGTACCATTGATTACTATCGTTTATTGGTGTCTTGGACCGTATGTCTGTAAGAATCAAATGCAAAATATTTGGCCAATGTTTCGGTATACCTATTTTTATACCTTCATCAGGGCTATGGATGAATCGGATTACATTATTTTGTTACGTAACGGCTTGAAAGTTTGCTGCAATATTTTTTTTCAATAATTAGGTAATTAAAGGAAAATAATTCAGTTCTAAATTAATTTAAAATAAGGGACAATTTTGACCGTTTCACATATCAAGGTGTGCATCGGGGGTGGCCAGATTTGTCTTTCCTGCCACTTTGGAAATGCGCCGTAACTCCGCGGGCCGCATACAAAAGTTTCGGTTACTAAATTTTGAAAAAAATGAATGCGAAAAAAATAATTTTTTTATAACTTGGTTTTCACTACTTACGATCCGCCATAAAATAATGAAAATTATATTAGGAAATATTTAGAAAATGTATGATGAATATTGTGGCCGAAAACTGTTCAAGGCGGCCTGGGGGTTGGCCACCCCTAGTCAACATGATCATTCTCATATATTAATAAACTACGTTCAGTGCTATTACAGTTAAAGAGTTGGTTATACTTCAAGAAGTGTTTTTCCTAGTCCCATGCTTCAACACAGTGCAGCCTCAAAATTAAAACTGTGTCCGTGTGTTTAAAATTTTGGACTTCCAATCTCCATTCTTCCGCCTCCTTCACCTTCGCTTCCTCCGGATGCATTATTACTTCCACCATCCTGTTCACCCTTATCCCCTTAATATACGGACGTTGTGAGAAGAGAGGACGCGCAGGTATTTCCAGTTTCCTGTAAATTCGAGTCGGAATGAGAGGAGGAGCGCGAAGGCGCCAATGTGAGGGTTGGCCGTGGGAAAAGATGGAAGCCGCCTTGGGAGGGGGACGAAGAAACGGAGGAGGGAAGGGAGGAAAGGAAGACACGATTTTGCTTATGTTAGCTAGAAGCGAGGCGAGACATGCCTTTGAGGCCTTCTTGTGACATCTCCTTGTAACTCACATGGTGATGTAGTTCATGGTGAGCAGTGCCTTTCGAAAGCCTTTGCATTCTTTCTCATCAGAGGCATTTTAGATTATCTCTTCATTAGACGTAGCTTTTTCGGATGCAATAGGGGCACATCATACACCTACATATACATCTACATTATGCCCCGCAAGCCGCCTAAAAGGCGTGTGTAGTTAGGCAGTTGGTAAAAGGCAGGGGGTGTTAGGATACCAGCCGTTTACAGTTTAAAAAAATGAAGTGCTCTAACGAACTTGGGACTAGCGTTTATTAAAGTCCTTTATAGTTCGGGGGAAAAACGAATTCCCATATATATCCGTTCGGCAAAACATCTCTCTAAATTTATCGCTTCTATCGGACCTGGAAATATAGTTTGGCTCTAATATTATGCTCTATGTGTCGCTCTTAAAGATATCCATTCTCAATTGTTCAAGCAATCTAAGCTCTACATTTGGCGGGTAACGCGAGAATTTTTTTAGCCAGTCAAAGCTCATTGTCCTCCTATACCTAATGGTCGCCCTTGCATGAATCACAACGGCTCAAATAAAAACATTCAGTTTAATTATGTTGAGTTCAGCTGCGTTATCGCATCGTCGTGAGCATTTTAAGAAAATGATACGAGATTGAGTAGTAGGTAGCAGAGATTAGCAGAGTAAGAGAGATGTTTTGCCGAACGGATAGATATGGGAATTCGTTTTTCCCTCGAACCATAATGGACTGTAATAGAAGCTAGTCCCAACCTCGTTAGATCTCTTCATTTTTTTTTAAGCTGTAAACGGCTGGTGTCCTAACACCCCATGCCACACGCCTTTTAGGCGGCTTGCGGGGTATTATGTAGATGTAGATTGATGACACGCTGTGCATGAGTTTGTGACGTCATAATTTTTTTTGCGAATGTGTTTACGCTGTCGATTTTGCTCTCGGATATCGGAGGCGTCGGATCGAGAAACGGAAAAAATACTTGTCTCTTCAGTTTCTAAATTCTATCACAACCGACGATAAGATAAAAATAGTTCCAGGTCAACGTAAATGAGGGGTATGGGTGGGTCCTCTTAGAAATACGTCGGCACGCATCATCACGCATTATTATCTGTGGCGCCTCCGATCGTCAGTTGAGTGCATTGTCGTCTCCCCAGGCGCTTTTGTTGGCATGGTCACCCGGGCGCGCGCACCTTCCTTCCTGGGGTCTCCCTGTTGAGCACCCACTCGGATGCGAGTCACGAACCGCAGAGGCGAGGAATATACGCGTACGTCCACGGAATGAAACTTTACTGCTTTCGGGAACACGCCTCGGGCGACAAATGCGCGACTTATGTACCAGCTGAGAGAAGGAGTATAGTAGTCATCCCAATGGATTTCTGCCCTTTGCAGGAGGACCGTGTGAAATCATTCCGTTCCCTCCTGTGGTAGCAGTTGCTTTTTATGGGTACTCTGTTCAGGTGTGCCCCGTAAAACTTATTTTCTCGATGCCACCGGACGAAAATAAATCCGTGAACTCAATGGGAAACTATTCGTGGAGTGGTTCGTATCGATGCGTTGGGTAAAGCATTGCCATGGTACTCTTGGAGGGTCTTGATATTCCGTTCTTGGCGAGTGAATAAATTTGTCACGGGCAGCAATTTGAAATTTGTCCGACTCCTTCACGGAGGGAAGCAATTAAATACGGTGCTTCGGCCGTCAAGTAAGGTCGTCGAACCTTTAATAGGCCCACCTATTGTTGAAAGGCAGCAGTCCCATTACTCGTACATCATTCTTAATCTACATCTATCTGACGTTTACCTGCAGTTCCCCTCAACAGGCATACGGAGGGGGTGTTAGGACACTTAGCGTCTCTGGAATGGTTTGAATACTTCATTTTAATACTTCATTTTATTACTTTATTTCATTTTGTCGGCCTAGGTGGCGGCAGGGTCAAGCCTCGCCTGCTAAATCGGAGGTCGCGGGTTCAAGTCCCGCCTATGTTCCACCGGTATGTTCCACCTATCCAGAGCATGGTTTTTCGTAAATGTCCTTCTTTGTTGACTCTCAAATGCCTGTTGTGAAGCTCTTAGATGAGCTGTTTACGGGGAGATGGGAATGAATTAACTGCGCAGGTTTTGAGGCTCGGAAATCTCCATGTCTTACTGAATATTAACCCCATGACCTCTTGCTCTATTGCCACGGAAGTAGGAACCTGAGATATGATATTCGATAAAGCCACGAAATTCTCGTGACTGTGTCAGTTTCGTCGAGAAATCTTAGTTTCGGCGATGCCCATATATTTTTCACCGAATTCTGTAAATGTTTCTGGCACTGGTATAACTGTACGAAGAGGATTCCAATAAATATGTTGTCAATCACCGCGCATTTATTGGTTTCACATTAATCGCCTCTCGCAATACTGACCGTAGAGCGAGCTCACTTTCTGGTGTAATTAGACCACAATTAGGGATTTTAACCGAATTTTATATTTGAGACGATACAATTGATCGCATTCATAATTTTTCAATGATATTACTCGCGAGTTGACATACTATCTTGCAAACATTGCAAATACATGAAACGCATTTCTTTCATCGCTGCGCCGCGGAAAATTTCGTAAATTGGTTAAGAATCCAGCGGAGTGGCAGCATAAATAATGTTTCTACATAATGGACTGGGACGTTCTCTACGCAGTCTCTTTGGTTTCAAGATACTTAGCACCAAATATAAGGTTCACCGTGAAAAAAACATTTGGCTTTCCCGGGATTCGAACCCGCGTCTTCCGATTACCGGAGAGAAATGCTTACAGGTACTACCAGTCACGGTGTTAATTAGTCGCATACCTGACCGGCGATCGGGAGACTCTGGTTCAAATCCCGGCTAACTTTCATGGTGCATTTCATCCCTGTTGTAAATTTGCACCCGTGCGGGTGAAGGTGTACGAAATCACTTGTTATATGCATTGCTTTTCTATAGTACTTACGGAGCTTCTTAGAGGATCGTTATGTAAGAGTTTAAAGAAAAGGTTGGGGAAGAGTTTGATTTGGAGTGTAGCTCTCTACGGTGCTGAAACGTGTACACTAAGGAAAGAAGACGAGAGAAGATTGGAGGCATTCGAGATGTGGGTATGGAGTAGAATGGAGAGGGTGAAATGGACGGAGAGGAGGAAGAACGACGAAGTGCTGGACATCCTCTGGCCAGTGAACATGCTTAAGTATCGTGTGGACGAATATCAAAATTTATTATAATAATTACATATCACTACAAGTAGGTTATTGCCTGGTGGCAATATTAGATTTCAACACATGAATGACAAATCTACCTATCTAGTGACTAAGTAAAGAAACAGAAAATACAGCTATTGTAGAAAAGTATAATACATAGATTGAAAGGGATTAGGCCTTACAGTGAATTAAAGAAGGCAGTGCTGGAAGGAAAGGGAGGCTCCCAGATCAATTCTTGAACACTCCATGGAAACTTACCTTAATCGGTAGAATACTGTAATAATAAACTTATTTTTTCAAAAATATGTCGTTTTAATAATAAAAATAATAATGTCATGTTTATTACAAGCGAACTTAGGACTAGGTCGTCCTTTTGTACAATTGACTTGTTTTACAATCACATGCGTCCATGTCCTACTGATAAATCCACCCAGGTGGGAATTCGAACTCGCGAACCTTAGGTTTGCAGACGGGAACACAACCCCGGCGCCACCGAGGTCTGCTATGATGTTTTCGATGTGGTTTGTGTGGGCGCGACCGGTCAGAAACACCTGGTGGATGGAAACCCGGCGCTCGAAGAGCGGCCACAGTCGCTATCTTTCTCTCTCTTCCCCCCAGTCTTCGTCAGCTGATTGATGAGTTTCCTGTCTGGCGTCCTTTCTTCGTATCCTGACCAATGGCGTGGCCGTTAAAAAAGCGGTTTATCCCCCACACCCCTCCTGTTCTATCTTAATGGATATTAATGAAGGCGAGGGACGTCGCTTGGAGAAAAGAGTGAAGGTAGCGTCGCGGGAAGAAGAATAATGGAAGAAGGCGTCGAATTTACCCTCGAGGGGAGGGAAGGAGGGGGCACCGCCCCCGTCCCCCCCAAGAATGAAGTTGATCCCCCTTCTATCGCTCGTGGGCCTAAGGACTCAGCCATCGCCTCTCCTTCCAGCCTTTAAAGCAAGATTAAGAGGGCCTCGTTGACCCCCTTCCCAAGGGAAAAATCCTCGCTGTTTTTCCTAAAACGGCTTTTCATCGCAGTTCCACATATTTCTTGCATCCGTTATATGCTTGAAATGTCACTTGTATCCTTTTCGTTTTATAAAAGAAGGGAACATGCCTGTTCGACCTGTCTAAATTTCAAACACATATCTTGTTCGCAAACGCATTTTTTATGAAATTTTCAGGGTATTCAAAGTAGCACCATGTCAATATATTCTTGTATCAACGTTTCCCGTTATCTTGAATATAATATTTTGTCTCCGGAGAAAGTACTTGATTAGGGTAAATAATTTTTTGTCTCGGGCGTGTCTTCATGGAATAGACTTAACGCAATGAAATATTTATTTTTTTAATTTTACATGAATTTAATACTGCACCAGGTGATAACGGGCCACATCGTAACCTGGTTCGTGAATTATTATATTTCTGTGGAATCATATAGCTTTTTTTTACATTTTACTATACTTGGGTGAAATTTTCATGTTCGGATGGAAAAAATGTGTAACCGCTAAAACCGTTAAATTCATCGTAAGTGAACTATGATATTGATTGTTAGGATCCACGTCAGTGACTTTGACTCCGCTGCGACTGAGAGAGGTTAGATCCCTGCAGGCTTGAGTAGAGTCTCTATCCTCTGGCTCAATCAGTATTTTTTTAGAGGATGCAGACCTCCCGCTTGACTGGTCTTTTTTCGTGAGAATTACTCACTTAAAACCTATCCTCTCTACTCGATATTTTAATGATAAACAAATGAGATCCTCGTCAATATTCTAAGGCAACCTCCACCATGTTTATAGGTCCGACAGAATCGCTAAATTTCCAGAGATATTTTTCCGAACGAATAGGGAATTCCTTTTCCCCTCAGAACAATAAAGGGCTTTAGTAAAGCATTAGGTGGAAAAGTAGGTGGAACTTTATTAAAGCATTTCCTTTTAATTTTTTAACGGCTGTTATCCAAACATCCCCCGCCACACGCCTATTGAGGTAGCTTACAGGGATACAGGGATGTAAATAGATCATCATCATCATCATCATCATCACTGGTCAACAATCCTAGGATTGGTTTGACGCAGCTCTCCACTCAGTTCCCCTATCAGTCACTCTTTTCACACCTTCGTGTTTCTTCTCTTTCACATCCTTCTTTACTTGTTCCATATATTTTGATCGAGGTCTTCCTTATCCGTTCTTGCCTTCCACTTGTCCCTCGACGATTGTCTTCATCAGGCCATCATGTCTCAAGGTATGGCCTACAAGGTTGTTCCGTCTTCTTGTTAAGGTTTTCATGAGGCTTCTCTTCACTCCTACTCTTCGTAGGACTTCCTCGTTACTAACTCGGTCGATCCATTTGATCTTCATCATTCTTCTGTAGCACCACATTTCGAAGGCCTCTATCCTTGCTTTCTCCGCTGCGGTCATTGTCCATGCCTCACTTCCGAATAGGATCATACTCCAAATATAGGTTTTTATAAATTGTTTCTTTACTTCCATATTTAAGTTTCCCGCTGTAAGCAGGTCTCTCTTTTGGTGGAATGCTCTCTTCGCCTGAGCTATTCTGCTGATAATTTCGTTGTTACTTCTCCCGTCACTAGTTATCTTGCTTCCCAAATAAGCTCTATCAGTTTTTGCTTCCCTATTTTAATGTGTAATGTAGATAGATATAGATGAATATTTGCATTTATTTTGCATGCTAAAATTTCGCCTCAATATTTTCTCAATCGTGTATTTTTTCTCTTCAAAACAAGTTAAGCGTAGACAAATTTGTGTCCTAAATAGTCTGAAAATGTCAACATGATAGCGCAAACATTAAAGGAGACATATGTCTCCGAGATAGAGAGAGAGAATGTATGGGCGGTCGAGCTTCCTCTTAAACAGTCTCTCCTTTGAGCGCGGCTGATCGTGTGTCTTTAAGGCGATCCACTTGCCTCGCATTGCGTGCATTCCCGAGTGTTTGGCGCAGGTGCTTCAAGGAATCCAACGACGGTGCAGCCATTACTCCACCCCGCCAGACGACTACTCCCAACCCTTGCGAGAACATAAAGAAGGACAGAAGAGCAGCGGAGAGCGCAGTCGGGACGAGTAGTATGGCCATTGTCTACGGCGGCGGACGACCCTGCAGAAATAAAGCCACTCCGTAACAATCGGCAAGATAGCTACCTACACACGAGATTTTTTCACCTCCCTTCTTTTTTTATTAAATTCTATTGCAAGCGCTGACTCCTCTAGGGGTGAATAGAATAGATCGCCACCTTGCTTCCCCGGCGAGTCAAGGGTGCTAATCAGAATTAATTCCTCTCCCAGGCGCTTTCTCTGTCCCTCCTAAAGTTTCCTACCATCTCCTCTCCAATTGTTTCCAGCTGAGCAATCAACTCTCTTTCCATTGCAAGTGTGGTGCCCTCGTTCTCTATTCCAACCTTCTTTGCTTCAAGACGTGAGGCTCTCATTGGTACGGATCAAGCCATGCGAGACTTAGCATTCCTCAGGCCATTCCTTGCTGGCTTGTAATAGTATTCAGAAGTGATCTCTGCATGTCTTCAGGGTTTTCTTCCGCGTCAGCTCGTTTATAATAACAAGCTGACATAATACAACAAGCTGACGCGGAAGAAAACCCTGAAGAAATGCGGAGATCAGACCATCGCCGTGGAAACCTAAATTCTAGTATTCAGAAGTGTATTTTTTTCCAAACTTAACTTTATTCGAAGCGTTTTTCACTCCCAAATTTAGGGTGGGCAAATGATCCGTAAATCATCCTTTAATTAAATGCTATTGAGACTCAGTTTCTATGGATAGAAATCCCGCTCTATGGTACTTAGAAAGTTGATTTTACCTTCTGAAATATCTTTCTATTCTTAGAGTAGTGCTTTTACACAGATTTTGGCATAATGTATTGAAAGTGAAGCATATATGCCAGAGAAAGATGAATAATTAATACCGTGAACACAAAGGCATTTGATTGGTAAATGACAAAAGGTTGCGATGGGCTCTCTTTGGATGAATGCATTTTAATTAATCACAAGGCACAGAAATTATCGGAATTAAGGAAATAAAACTTTGTAAGGTTCACTGATTGTTTAATTAAGGGCACGACCCTGGTTTACGATGTAACTAAGTTACGAAACCGGGTCGTGCCCTTAATTAAACAATCAGTGAACCTTAAAAAGTTATATTTCCTTAATTCTTACATGGAGAGGTTTCACAAAGTAAAGGCTGAAGTTATTAGTTATACAGAAATTATTGATTACACGTTGCTTATGGACCATAGATGATAGGAAGCCCTGCGGATGAACTTTAATCCCTGAACGATACTCATCAGACCATCAGACTAAGTGATACAGTAACCATAATAGCTCTCCCTTGGCAAGCCATGGCTTCTCACAAAATACTTGACAAAAAGACTTGTAAATTTTTTGAGGGAGGGACAAGTGGAAGGCAAGAACGGAAAAGGAAGACCTCGAACAAAATATATGGAACAAGTAAAGAAGGATGTGAAAGAGAAGAAATACGTAGGTGTGGAAAGATTAGCTGATAGGAGAACTGAGTGGAGAGCTGCGTCAAACCAATCCTAGCATTGATGACCAATGATGATGATGATGATGATGATGATGATGATGAGGAGATTTTCATGACGGTCATGATTATTTTAATTGGGATTATGACTGCAAGGGTTACATCGTGACACATATTGCAGAGTAGAAGAAACTTTAACAGAATTGCCAGTATTACGATGTATTTTCCGAGCCAACTTAGGTTGTAACACGAAATAGTTTCTGGGGGAAAACGATAAGTTCTATGAACACAATCAAGGTCATTAGAATTTAAGAGGCAAGTGTGAGAATAACATTTTTGTTTTCCACATTTACGTGAATGTCCCACATAGTGGTGAAAGAAATTGTGAGTGAAAGCGTTTTTAAATAAAAATTTCTCTGGAATATGCGATGTGCGTTCGTGAATGTACAAAATTTCCACAAAATAAGACCTGAAGTCATAAATTTAAAGTGGTGCAATACCGCAGTATGTATATATAAGATTCCAGGAAGCTGTTGTTTTCATTCTTTTGGCGCAAATGTTGGGCATATCTACTAACAGTAATGTGTGTTTGGAAATTACTTCAAATTCGACTGACCGAAAAGTTGGATGAGTTAAATCGCAATCTTATGGAGTTAATTTATTTTGTAATGTAGGTATCTTCAACTGTAAAATGAAATACCGAGATGGTAAATTTATTAAAATTCACCAGGATAAAATTGTCGGAAGTAGGTCGATTTCTTTTAGAAAGTAGCGATTTGAATTTTATTCTCCCATATTTTAGTATGATAATAGGGGGATAAAACTCTCATTTCGCACTTCGTCGAGGGTCGTGCTACATGTGAAATTCAAGAGATGACGTTTAAAATTTTCATCGCTCTGCCTTTGTAAAAGAGTATTAATATTTAAATTTGATCTTTTAACGTGTGAAAATGAGTTTTTCCCACGGTGTGTTGTATTTTAATGCCCCTGGATCATTTTTAACTGACTATCTTGCTCGTGAGAAGGTTTAATAGTTTTCATTCACATCAATATGAATTCTTCATTGGCAGAAATTTACTCGGGAGAAAAATGGGTCATCCTTTGTAAGCCATCAGATAAGAAAATTAACCATATTCCGCGTAATGGGGTAGCATTGTGTCGGAGAAGGCCGTGTGTATATGGGCTCTTAATAGTGGTCAGGTCATTTTGTACGCCAAGTCCTTTGGTCAAGTATTTTGCGAGAAGCCATGGTTCCCGAAGGGAGAGTTATTATGGCTACTTAAGCGCCCAGAAGATAATTATCGCGCCGTTAGCATGCCCCGGCGCCAGACATACGCTGAGCTCTTTTCTGCTGGGAAGCCCCTTAACAGAGGTCAACGACTCTTTCCGTGTATTTGTAGGATTTCCCTGTCATCGCATTATCCGACTGCGGGGCTATTTATGTCGTAACTTATGAATGAGCATTTTGGAATATCTCGCGAATGGAACTGTGGCTAGAGTAGAATGTCAGAATAGTATGTACGTTGGTTTGATCTGCTGCTAAAGGCATCCGGTTTACCTTTGTGAAACCTCGATGTATGGACATGAAATATGCCTATGGCTTAGTCTACTGAAATCGCAACGGTATAATATAATTTCGCTGATGAAATTACAAGTTTAAAATTTATTCTTCTACAGAAAAACAATCGCTATAATTTTAAAAATCCATTTAAATTACACTTTAGAAACGACTATTGAGACAGGTTTATCATGCTTTGAAGTTTCTTGAACTATTAACTTTTTTGGTCTATATAATTATTTGCCAAGGGTTTTTTTTAGATTTTCGTGGGATCGTGGTAGATTTTATCACGAAGATCTAGCATAATTTAGTTGTTTGTTCGTATTAAAAGTTTGTATTTTTAATCCCTGTTATTATTTGACTTTAAATTAGTGTTTTACATCCATTCTAGTGCAGTGCTCCTGCACAGTTTTAATAAGCGTAGAGCTGTTTTAGCAAGGAGCTTTATATGCAGATAAAGAAGATAATAAATGTCATCGATTCATTTATCTGAAATCCGTACAGTTATTTGAAATCCATGGAATTCTCTTTCGTTTTAGGATTTATATTATCGTAGTTTGGGGACGGAAGGGTCGAAGAGGAATAATTAAAGCGATTGTCTTTTTGTGTTACCTCCTTTACAATATTCCCAACGTTTAAACCTTCATTCGAAGAGTTATTCGTCTCTCCATCGTAGATATCTGGTATATCTTTGGGAATTTCCAGGTAGAGGTGGGAAAGGTTGGATGTGGGGTAGTCGGGGGTGCGAATCCGGGGCAATATTTGGCCTGTGCCGGCGGCGCCAATTCTCATCGGAGGAAGGACTCTCGTTCGATCCATTCCACCCCGGCCTTCCAGCTGCTGAACGGCCCTGGCGAAGGGCACGGCGCCAATTGAATTGTTCCCAGGGGGGCAGCGAAAGGGTTGATTGGGCGAGGGTTTCATTCGGAGAATACGAAGGCGGCCAAAAGGTCCCTCGGGGTTACCGCGTTAAAAGACTTCCCTACCTACACTTCCCTCCTCCTAGAGTACTCCACCCTAAGGGACGATGATAACGGAATGACTACGTTTTTCCCGATCGGAAACACCTTGCGTCTATTCGATTCTTACACCTCCCAGGTGGAGGTGGCATGGGGCTATCCGTGGGTAAGATAAACCATCTAAATGATGTACATTGAACGTGAGAAGATGGCGCGACTTACAATTAGTGACTGTAGGTCGCCAAAAATTATTCCTCCCGCCACCCGGGGGGAGAGGGCAGAAGCTCTTCTTCATATGAGCGAAGGTGGAGACCACGGTGGTCAGTACAGCGACACTCATTTCACTTCAGGCGTGGTAACATATACTTAAGAATGATTTGTATTTAGGGTGCATAAGTCAGTTTCATCGTTTTCAGAAGGCCGTCTCGAATTACGAGGATTTTACTTTGGGCCCTCACAGGCCTCGGATTCACCCTGGGTTGAAATGAGAGCCTACGGTCAGTAGCCAATCTCTCTATCCAGTAGATCACTGCGCTGACAACTGATTAATAGTCGGTACATCATGTAATTTGAAGGAATGGTGGTGCATAATGGGAATTCTTAAATTTATTTTCATAAATGGTGTGATATATTCCAAAATAGAAGGGTAAATTTTAATGTTATATAGACTCGTTACTTCCATTTCCTATATACGAGAGATCGGTTGTTAGAAGAAATAATGTTATGGTCAGGTTTCTGTTACCTGTCACAAAATATGAACATGTTAGTATAAAGTCATATCAAAAGCATACCCAACCAACCCTTTACCCTTGATTTCTGCTCTTTTACTAAAATACGGCCGGTGTCCAGAAATTCCATTTAAAACTCACTCTCAGTCTTATGTTTCTCAAGTACGTAGAGGTGATATTAACTTTTCAATCTTAGAATCCATCTGATATTGAAAATGTTTCCTGGTTGTAGTAGTAGTTTTGTCGTGAGGCCAATGTCTTGGAGCGTATAGGGTCCGTTGTAGAGGGTTTGAGGGTCAGTGATAATGAAGTGGACTCTGGTGTCTGCCGCAAACTCGCCTTCTCTCTCTCTTCCTGTTGCTGTTCTTGTTTCGCATTGAATTTGATCGTCGTGGGTCTCCGTCCGCCCCGAAGGGTCCGCAATAAGGAAAAGGGTCATTTCGAAGGGTCAAACAGGTTGGTGGGTGGACGAGGGACAGAGGATACCATGTTCCGCGGGGTTTGTGTTTTCGCAGGGGGGGGGGTTTGCATTTAGGGGTCTCAGTCATCCCCCCCTCCTTAGTCACCCCGTGAGAAAGGACGAGCAATGGATGGATTCGGGTTGAGCGACTCCACAAAGTGACAGCCATTTATATACACATGCTTGTGTTGTAATATACGTGTGTGACACTGCATAATAACAAGTCTTTATTGCTTAAAAATAATAATAACGCACACACAATTTTAAGGAGTTTTCGTACAAAACCGTGGGAAGCTCCAAGAAAAATCAGTGGTGAGGCCAACTTCCTAGTATTCACACCTACTTATTTTATATAGTAATCTGAGTCTCAAATGCTCCACTTTTAAATCTCTTCAGATGAATCTGATATTTATGTTGTATATAATAAACAATTTGAGCGCTTTCATGTCTCTTTCGTTGGATATTTTGTTTATAATGTCAACTCGATCTGAGAAAAAGGTGCACAAATGTCAGCCATGATGAAAAATACGAGCCAAACTTAAATTGTTCGTCTTACTCAGAATATAATCCTTGATAATTAGCCGTATATTTTTTTATATAATGGGAATTCTTAAATTTATATTCATAAATGGTGTGATATATTCCAAAATAGAAGGGTATATTTTAATGTTTTATAGGCACGTTACTTCCATTTCCTATATACGAGAGATCGGTTGTTAAAAGAAATTATGTTATGGTCAGGTTTTTGTAACATGTCACAATACATGAATATGGTAGTATAAAGTCGTATCAAAATCGTACCCAACCGACCACTTATCCTTGATTTCTGCTCTTTTACTAAAATACGGCCGGTTTCCAAAAATTCCCTTTAAAACCCACTATCAGCCGTATGTTGCTTAAGTTATTATTCTTATCTTAAATATATATCCTTGATAATTAGCCGCACAGCATTTTAAATTCGGTAATACTTTTTATAATCCATAGATTTTTCACGAATTACAAATTTGTTAATTCAGTACAAAATTTTCCCCAAGTGGCACCTGAAAGATTATCTTTCAAACAAAACATTAAAAACATTTTTAAAAAATCACGATATAAATATTGAAACTATGTGGATTATACGAGCCGAAGGTTAATCGTTCTTCTCGTGCAGAAAATGGTCCTAGATAGGTATATCAGATATTTTTCTGCGACAGGTAGAGCGATAAGGACGTCTATAGTCCAAGTTTAGTTAGAAATAATGAAAACAACACCGGTTATGATTTTAAATTTTGAGCACGGCTTAGGTATGCTTTGCTATCCTCCCCAACAGATCCTGATGGTAGGGCAATAGAAAGGACGAGAAATGCTTCGGAGGAATGGATGGATTCGGGTTAAGCGACTCCTCAAAGGGGCAGCCATATACATGTACACATGCTTGTATAATCGTGTACGTGTTTGACTTGGAATATGTGGGGACAATTTCTGGGGCGTGTTGGTCGTAAAGGGTTTGCTTGCTGCGGGTCGAGTGATTAAACCAGCCTCGGCTTTAGCTGTGACATGTGTCTCTCCCGAGTGGACTGTTCCCTTCTGAACCGCTTGCCCCTAGCGACCCCAAACAACAATCCATCTGTGCCCTTTTGACAGTTGTCTCAACTCCGTCACATCCTACTTTGAAATGCACCTCTCTCATTAATTTCCCATTGCGCTCCACCCCTCCGAGGCTCCGTCATAGATATCTTTGAGAATGGATATATTTCTGAGTGAAATCATACTAGAGTCCATATTTCCAGGTCCAAGAGAATCGATAAATTAAGAGAGATATTTTGCCGAAAAGGTAGGCATGGAATAAAAGATAGTGTCCGGCGTGATGCGGTGGGAATCTTTGATATTCATCTTAGTTAAACCACTTGTCTGTTTCCACACACTTTTATTTAAACCGACCATGGTTTTGGCTACTCGTTCATTATCAAGATAATGGCACGAGTTGCCGAAACCATGGTCGGTTTAAATAAAAGTGTGTAGTAACAGACAAGAGGTAGGCATGGGAATTCGTTTTTCCTCATTCAGTAATGGACCTTTAGCAGCACTTTTAGGAGACCTCTCAGAATCACACGAATCCCCGTAAAAATCGTGGCCAATAATCTCAAGAGAAAGTGACTGGGGCAGGAAGATTCTATTGAACGGAGATTATTAACGGAATATCAGCGTGTTAACAAGCTTAAAGATAAAGGGTACACATTTTCAGAGTTTTTTATTATCGCTTCAAAATAAAACTAGGTCCGACAGAAACGGTGAGTCACGAGAGGTATTCCCCAGATGATATAGGACTTGAATAAATAAACTAGGCGGAACTTAGAGCATTCCCTTTTCATTTGTAAATGCCTAGTGTCCTAACATCCCCCGTCACACGCCTGTCGTATGATGTGGATGTCATTTGTATGGGGAACGTACTATTCAAAATATTGTATAAGTTATTGATGCATTGAAAATATAGGCTCAATGTTTAGGATTACAGCGTTTCCTACTTCTTGTGTAAAAGAAAACAGTTTCTCGTGAATTCCAGTGGGTGTCTTCAGGTCGTTGTACTTCATGGCGGTCGAAATGCAAACCCTCATCAGGGAGTTTTCGTCTTTTTAGAGACGAGAAACATCTGCTTCTTTCCCATTGTTCGTGTTTCAATTTTTAGTTGTAGGCAATTAAAACTGTCCTTCGTTGATGAAATTTGGCACACGCATCGTAAAAGGTGTGCTTTCTTTAATGTAAACCTAATTTTCAATTTTTACCCTCATAATATGGGTCGACACGTTAAGATTAATTTCCCGGCATTGGAATTCAATATTGATAATTTTGAAATAGAAAAAAGTACGAAATCCGAGGTGAAAATTTCATTTTTGAGGCTTTTGGGTACGAGAAAAACAATGAAATCTTTTTTTTTTGCAAAACTTCAACCGTGACCCTATTTAGGTCACGGAGCTGGTCACCACCGAAATGAGGGTGTAGTAAAAGAGAAGCTAATGTAGGTATGAATAATGGTGGACTAAAGAAGACGTCAAGAAAGCTGTTAAAGCGTTTCTTTGAGTCTAACTGTGGATATAGATAACCGATCTGTTTAACTGAAACAGTAAACTGTCCTCCCAACACGCTGTAAGAATTCTATGTACATTTGGGCTTTATGCGTGAGAAGCGGCGAGGCATTTTAACGTAAAATTTCCACATTTCAGGTCTTAAACCTTTTCACAATGAAGTCGATAACCATAAAGTATTGCTTGGTTATTAAATGTAAAACGCTACAAGCTGGAACATCAGTCAAAAGTGAGGATAGGTTGTTGGGGATGTCCGTGTCATGCTGTTCCCTTATGTCTGTTGAAAGATGGTTTCATTGTCCCCCCAAATTGTTGTCTATCGTTGCACATCTTACTCTTGGTCATGCGTTTACTTCAGTTTTGACACTTTTTACCATTAGTCTTCATTTGCGCCCGAAATTTCTCGCCCTTATTTCGTCACGCGTCTTCCCCTTCAGTCTCCCCCTTTCAAAGTCATCCAAATTTTTTATCGGCTGTATCCGTGGGGTATGATTGTAAAGGGGCACAGTTTGTCCTCCGTTTTCTGTTACCCCTGCCACTCACAGGAATTGACATCGTGTGCCTCGCCTAGATATAACTATCATTTAAGACCTTTGCCCCCTCACATGTATCACTCATTACTTGTCACTCAATCAGGCAGCAGATGAATAAAAGTGTCGTATGTGAAAAGGTCGCTCAAACGAAATACAGACATCTGTAAGTACATACTCGAAGTGGTAGTGTGGCCCATAATAATGACCAAGTGTTGAAAACAAAATTGACAATGTTGCATATTTACGGTTTTTTATACGTTATAATTCCATATACCGACACGATCTTGTTGGTACTCTTGTCAAATTCTTTGAAAAATATATATTGTGAACCTTGTTTCGGAAACTTCGTTGGTTAGTTCTGAAATTGTCTATGCTTCAATACCTGACACACTCATACATGCTCTTTAATGATCTTTCTATCATCACTGGTCAACGATCCTATGATTGGTTTAACGCAGCTCTCCACTCAATTCTCCCATCAGCTAATCTTCTCACTTCTACGTATTTCTTCTCTTTCATATCCCTTTTCACTTGTTCCTTATACATATTTTGCTCGAGGTGTACCTTTCCGTTCTTACCAACCACTTGTCCCTCTACAATTGTCTTCCATCATGTCTCAAGATGTGGCCTTTGTCTTCTTATCTAGGTTTTCATGAGGCTTATCTTCTCTTCTACGCTTCTTAGAACGAACTCATGACTAACTGGTCGATCCATTTGATCACTTTAGCGTCTCCAGTTTTAAAAATCGAAATTTCTTTCTCATGGCTTTCTCCAGGTTAAGGATCGCTGCTAACATTTTCGGAATGAGCTTATTATGCTGCTCGCACAGCGATTGAGTATGAATACCACTCGCGAGGAAATTCATGTTCCCAGCTCTCGAAGACATCATTGCATTCCTCATCCTCTTCCAGCCCTCTCATCGCGTTGTCATGCGGCCCATTGTTGTCTCGCCATCCCCCCGACCCCTTTGCGCCTCTCTCGTCCGCGTATTTCAATCTTATTTTGGCAACGAACAACGACACGCATCGCGTACTCAACGTGCATTTCCCTTACACACGCGGGTGTCGGAACATCTCGCCACGCCCACGATTTCGCATGTCTTAGGACGTTTCTGTGGTTCCTTAACACGAGCTCTAAATCTAATATTAATTTTTGCGGTCGTATTTGTTAACTTGGTTTTAAAATTTCTCCATTAAATTTTCCAAAATTGGATGGAAATGCCGCTTATCGATCTGCCGTATGCTGATCCGAAATACAAAATCGGAAGATAACATAATAGCAGCGAATTCTTAGAAATAGAAATTGCACGAATCATTAGTTATAGAATTATGAGTTACCATTTGTCACCTATCAGCCTTCGATTAAATTGGAAAAAAGATGAACATTATGCCATTTTTTGATTCAGTTCCAAAAAAGGGTGCGAATTCATAACTATTCGACGAGTGGAAGGATATTAGTCAGTTATGGAAATGATACACTTCATAAAATCTCCATTTATATCTCACATAAGTTTCCATGGATTAACAATCATCATTTACAATAAAAAGCAATTGAATTCGATCCAATTTATGGATGGATAACCAAACATTTATATACGAAGGATAGGTAGTTCTTCGGCAACATGTTGTTTTACTAATTCGGTATATTTTGTGGTTATTTCTACCGGTCAAAGTAGGCTTACGCGATTGAATCAACGCGGCTGTATTAGAACATAGAACAATGGACTATAGGTTCCAAAAAATAATGCACTAGAGAGTCGACTCACTCATAAGTTACATTTTAGGTTCCGCAAATGATACTCAACAAGAAAGAAATGTGAAAGAAACATTTTCACAAATATGGCGATCAGATATTATAATTACTGCACTGAGTAATAATAATAGATGGAATATTTGTTCAAAAATCAATTACCGATGATATTCATTCGGAAGGTGGTAGGATGGCCAGTGCCACGAATGTATGCATTCCTCTTCACGTGACACTGCTGCACCAACTCCCTCTTGAAAGATACATCTTGCACTACATGAATATCCCTATTCCGATGCTTACTATTTAATTTGAAAGACGTTTCCCCGGAAGATGGTAAAATCACCCTATATTTAAATACGATGTCTGATAATTTTTTTATATAGTATTTTCGAAAGCGTCTCTGAGTGCAGCAGGTGGAAAAAGGGACATTTTGTAAATCATCGCGGCCAGTGTCCTCTCCCATCTTGGACTTCACTCTTTAATGCAGCATTTGGCCCCAGTCTATTTCATTCTATCAATGAATCCATTCTCTTCTTACCTCTCAGATGGTGGCAGATATAGGAAGGACGCAAGGAAACAGAACGTTAGGTAACTGAATGAATTCGTGTTGGCACAGAAGGCTGAAGTATACTAATCTTAGGATTGCTATTGCAAGAATGAATCATAGTATAAGTAGAGCAATTTTGTGGTTTAAGAACTTTTTACATGGTACTTTAACATGTATACGTTAATATGTAAATATATGATAGAGAGAATGAACGTAACCATGTGCCTTTTAATCACCTAACTAGGACGATTGTATGAATAGAAAATAGAACCTGCTCCAATTTAGTTCATACATTCGTATGTATTTCATTCCGGCCCATTACAATTTACCTTGTTTTCACACGTTAACACAAGAATGCCCGGCTGGGTCAATTTGACCCAGAAGAGAATATTTATGTTGATTATTTTGAAAGGAAGAGAAATATTAGACTCAAAGTTTATGACTTTTAATTATTTAGTTAGGCTGACCACTGTGCAAAAGTGGGGCCTGAAATTATTATTTTTTGTATTTTTTTCTCATCACTTATACCTGCCATGCCCGGATGGGTCATTTTGACCCAGAGCATCAAATCCATTTGAAGCATTTCTACTTTTCCTTTGTATTCAATGTAACGGTGTGTTTTATACTGATTTTTTGCCAAAATGTTACAGTAATTTTTTCTAACCTGATACCATTGAAATTCATAGTACCTCGCAAACCCATCAGAGGAAAAGTGATAGGTATTCACAAATTTGTGGAAGCTAGTTCCAATAACACCATAGAAATTGTTTAACAACTACAATTTTAATATTTTTTGTCTAATTACATATTCTACTACCCTCCCAAATGCTTTATAAACAATGTTAACAAGTAAACTGGGACGGAATTAAGTATTTTGAGTATAATATGCAAACCTGGTCATATTGGGTCAAATTGACCCACTCGGGAATATTAGGGTGTTAGGATTGGTCGGGCATTCTAGTGTCAACCCGTACGTGTTAATTTACCGTGAAACCAGGCCTTAAGACCACGAGTAAATTTTTATTGATCCACTCCAACGCGTAGACACCTATTTGTGGATAGGGAGGGCAGGGCTGTGTAGGAGACGCGACCGTGTCCTGTTTGGAGAGGTTGTTGGGTTGGGCGGGAGTTATTACGTCTGATCAGTATGCGCGATGGGTTGGGCCCCTCTCGTGAGCACCGTATCGGACCGGGATTCTGCGTTGTGTGTCGTGGGAGCCGAAGATGGCCGATAGGCATCGCATCAATGCGTTCCCAGAATCCCCTCCTTCGCCACTCCAACACATTCGCCTCCCACGAACGACCTCTCGATCTAACCGCGAGATTTCGACCGAGAACAATCGATTACCCACCCACACACATGCTCGTTCACATTGTGTGTGCTCGCGAGCGTCTTTCAGCCTCTCCAGATTTATGCGTCGTCAACATCTTTCGGAGCTAATGCAGTCTTCTCTCTATCTCTCCTCCTCTTCGCTCTTGCCTCGCGGTAGTAGCCGTGCGTAGTAGCTCTTTCATTCATGCCGTCTGGACTGGATACTCCCTCCATTGGTTTGACGAGGTGGTATCTGCAAACGCATTGGATGACTTCCACTCTGGTATGATGATCCATTTTGGCCGTCGTTTCGCAAGAGATGTTTATTTTTCAGCATTCTCAAGGCTGTGGCAAGATGCCGCAGTCCTGTCTTTTCGAGTCCTTTATTATTCTGTATCAAAATGGTCATCGTTATTCGGTGGCTCAGCCCTGGGGATGCTGGGAAAGAACTCTCAAGAGGGATGTCGGCTTATATGTGTACCATCCGATCCGATCAGGGTTCCCACTCAACCGTGAAAGCCTTAAAACCGTGAATAAGCCGTGAATTTCGTATACCGTGAAAAAACCTGGAAATAGCCGTGAATTTCGTCTTTAAAAAGAAGCCTTAAAAGTCTTTCAATCTTGATTTCACGATCGTAGGATTACGATAGACAGATTAAAAGAAAAATGGATATTTCGATCATATTTCAAGATCAGTCACGTGCAGACACTGCCCACGTATTTATCTGAACACGTGTATTCGAAGCGCAATTATTGGTCCGTGTGTCATGATGACACATTAACCTTAAGCCTGTACCAAAGCCGGAAGACTGGTAACCAAAGTGTTCATTAACACTTACGAAAATTCAGACACTTCTTAACTTCCCTGGCACCCTGGTCCCTCTATTTTCCCGCTAACAACCTTTACCCGGAGCAGAATTTTGCAAACGATATGTGACGTCAGGAGAGATATCACTTTGATTGCTGCGTTTGCATTCATGGTGTCTGTAGCGTTTGTTAAATTTGTAGTTAAGGTGAGCAAATGATTGTTACGAGTTAAATATTTCTACCTAAAATGGTTTATCTACCAACCGTGAAATTGAACACATTTAGACCGTGAAAACCTGGAAAAAACCCGTGAATTTTATAATTTAGATTGAGTGGAAACCCTGCCGGTGTAACTCGCTGGAAGAATTTAATAGCCGGGAGAGCCTCAACCTCGCTACCTCATTAGTTTCGAGAAGGATATGTTTGACATCTGGCAACTTTTTTTGCGGCGCAGTGGGGAGAATGTTTCAACTATTTTTAGTAAAATTTTCACTTACTTTCTGTCCAAAAACAATGGAAATTTTTTGGGCTTACCATTATAGTTATAAGTGAAAGTAAAAACACGGGATAATCTATGGCTATAATTCCAGAACGTCGATTAAGCAAGAGCGTAAAAATATCTTATATCATTTTAATTTTAAATAATTGACGAATAATTATTCAAAGTGACTATTTGCAGCGTATTTTTTGCCTTTTTTTTGGTCGATATATATACATCAGAAAAGCTTTATAATATTTTAGCATACAATTGAAACGAAGAAAGGTTACTGAGGATGCCAGATAAATTAACCAAATGCTACTATTCATAGTAAGTACTATTATTAACGGTTGGGCTGCAACTATCACCTGCCTGGAGTAGGCTCCTAAACTGTTAGGTATGCCCATATCAATTTTCATGAACGAAAGTTACTCTTTTGGCTCATGATATATTTATTGTCTACGCATATTTGACTCGTGTTGGGTTCTTGCGTATCTACCTCGCCGCCAAGACGTAAAATCCACGACTCTTCAGGTTGGGTATGCTAGTATTTGAAAATATTTAATACAGCTCGGTTTAAGTTAGTATAAGATATGATTTTTAACTTAAAGTGCTGCCAGCCAAGCTTTCCATGTAACAATTTCGTAAGCATGGATATTAAGAGGAAGAAATTTTTCTTATCTGCAAATTTGCAAACCAACTGCTTCCTTCGAACACCCTCTTCAAGGTGTTCTCTATTTCATCACAAACGTGATGAAAAATTATGAAAAATGTACGGCTCTTACTCTGAAATGTTGAACTATATGGAAAATAAATGGCTTCTAAATGAAGAATCGTCGTGTATTTAAGATCTGGTGGGCGTGGTGACTAGAATTCTGCCTTCCCTCCTTGTCTCTCTCTCTCTCTCTCTCAAGGATCTCGAATATGTCAGTAGGGAATCCTCAAGTGGGCCTCATAATGCGTTGTCCAACACCACGAATCTGAATGAGTTTACAGAAGTGGCCACTTGCGTCGCTGACAGAAATATTTATCTCAGTTTTGCAAGGAAATAAGGCATAATTCGGGGTTTCAACCAAAATTTACATTCATGATGATGTTATTTATCAAATTCATTACACTTCAAAGCTATTCCTCGCAATTACTAACATTAAACTGCAAAATATTGGAAAAAAAGCGGATGGCATTGCACTCACCACCTTGCTGCGGGCATTTTTGAAAACCGATTAAATTGCGACCGAAGTGGCAACAGAAATCAGCCTTTTATGGGATGGAATAGAGGCTCCTCTACGCAGACCCCTTGAGCTGGCTGATGCCGACGCCGGTTTTCTCTCCATCCTTCCCTCACGGCGCAAGTGACCTCAGCCCTCGGTCGCCTCCTCCAAATACCGTACCGTGATGTTCCCAGATTCTTCCTCGTTACATTTAGCCGTTCGTATTCCAATCTCGAGTGAACATCATGTTTGCGACGATAGCGCCTACGATACATATACTGCGAGCGGAGAGGAAGGGAACTATACATGGACGTAGGAGCGATGACTATGCGCTGGCGCGGACACGTCGTCTTATGTTTTATGGTGCGACGGCTGCGCTTTATGGGCGACGATATGATGGTGCGGCGACGCTGGTGGTCAGCGGCTTATCTGCGCTCCGCATTCACAATGTCCTCTCCTCCTGCAATCCCCTCACGTATATCTCGGACTATCTGGATGACAGAATATCGTTCTTTCCACTATTCCTTATATTCAAGTCATATGGAACTGATAAATGTCATATCGCACCTACCCCGATTTTTTATATTTTATTTTTATTTTAAAGAAAGAGAACCACATACAGTATATAGTTGCCATTTTATAGTGGCCAGGTAACAATACTTAAATTAGAGGAGGAAGAAGCAATATTACAAGTAGAAAATAATAATTATATTTACAAATACAAGAGGACAACAAGAATCTGCAGGTATAGCATACTTCGGTGACAGATAGGGTGTTGAAAGGCTTATGTAGAATTTCAATGGAAGTGCAAAGGGGTCTATGTGTGGAGGGAGTGAGTTCAACACAGAAGTAATGTGGTAGAAAAACGAACGTTTAGTGAGTGAAATTCTCGGAATGGGCATGTGGATTAGGGGATGAGAACGGATAGGGCGGGGTGAAACTTTTAAATTGATAAAAGAGAGCAATGCAGGGCAGTCGATAGTGGAATTGAGGATCTTATAAATAAGTTTAAAATCAGCTGTGAGCCTATGGGTAGTGAGATTAGGGATGAAGAGTGAGGAGAGAATAGCATTAGTGGACACGTTGCGTAAATACGGTAATCTATTTTAGTTGAAAATTTGCCAAAATTATTATTGATGGAATTAAATTTATAGAATAATTATAGAAAAAAATCTGGATTTATTTATGGAAATACCACTTGATTGACAGAAAACTTGAGGGATTTTTAGATCGTGTTTTGAAATTTCTTGTACCTTAGTCTCAGTAAAAGTTGATACTTGAATGAATAGCGCTTTTGCACCAGTTATTTATCATATGTGAGCCCTTAAAAAATACTCTTTTGTCGTTCTTACTCAGCACCATCGCTTCCTAGCTCACGCGATAATAAATCGATCGAAGTGGAAACTATTCCTGATCGTGTCTGTCATAATTTCTGGAAAATGTAACGTACCTCTCTTTTATTCCTCAGTTTTCTTAGTTATAACTTATGTGTACCGAAAATATTTCTTAAAAATCTAATGCAGTCATCTAACATTTTGATATTTATTTACTTTTGTCAGAGATGTATATCCGTTTTATCGAATAAAATAAAATAACTTTTTACGGAGGCTTCCGCGGTGAGTTGATTGGAGATAGTTTTTCACAAAAGTTGTGGACAAAATGCGAATCAACGCGGAATGAACCCGGAAAACTATCACCAATAAAATAACTTAGTTTTATTCCACACTTTATTTTAAATAGCACGACCCGGGTTTCAACATCTAATGTTATCATCAGGATCATCATGCTATTATCAACCTGATGATAACACTAGATGTTGAAACCGGGGTCGTGCTATTTTGAATAAAGTGTGGAATAAAACAAAGTTATTTTATTTTATTCTATAATGAATCAATTCCACAAAATAACGCCTGAGACCGTGTCTTATATTAAACGTTTTATTGAATTTATTTTTTTATTATTCAATGCATACTTTTTCACGATCCGTCAGAACAGAACTCAGTGCTGTCATGTTCATGTATAAAATACTTATATTTAATTCATGATGATGACTACACTGTAACTCAGCGTTTTTTTAGTAGTACACAGCGATAAAAATCGTTTACAAGTGCGAAGTTGTAACAATGCCCACGCCTCGTTTCCCCCTAACCTTTCGTCAATGGCACGGATGACCTCAGCTTTTCCCAAAAACACAATCCCCAATGCCTTATTTGCACGTATCGATGAGGGCGTAGGCGCTTGTCGGATTAGTCGTCACCCACATGTTCCCTCTTTATGTTATTCCCTCCTTTTATGATAGCTCACCCTCTTCTTGCCCGTGTCCACCAATTCTCACTCTGGTTGAGCTCGCTCTTTGTTTTTCATTCCAAAATTAGATCGCGTACATAAACAGTTACGCCTCCTATTTGCTTGAATTTGGTGCGACATCGACCCCGACTACACTGTACATGCATTATTACCCACGGTTGTCTCATTATTTTTTTTTAACTGTGCTATTTAAAATACTATTTTCATTAAATTACGTAATTTAGTTTTTCAAATAATTCTTATGCTGTAGCAAATATTGCTTCAGTTTTTAAAAATCAGAATTACATTTATATTTTAGTGATGGTCACTTTATCTTGTTTTAAAAGGTTCTAATAATAAATAAAAACAATATTATTATATCCTCATATTATTTTAAAAATGAAATAGTTCTTGCGAAGCAACCAGAGGTGATGGGATCATGTTTTTCGGAAATCCATTGCATTGTTATGCTATGTGTGATGACAGAAGTTTCCTGCTAGCAGGTAGCGCTTGGCTTAAATAAGGTTTATTAATACCCTATCAAACGAAGGAAACTTTCCGACCTTAGGCAGTTTTAATAGGTGGTTATTAAGAGATGTTTCCCTTAGCTCTGTGCCTCATGCATGCATTGGTAATCTCAGACGACGTAAAACTCCTATCTACTCGTATAGAAACTAGGTTCCTGTGACGTCACGTGGAGCGGCATCGCATGGCCGCCAATCTGGCCTTTTCAATTAGGGTTCAAATTGGCTATTATCATTCGTCTAAACTGGGATTTCTAAAACCAAAAAATTTGTATATTATGAATACATTTATGGTGGGTAACGAATCGCAATCAATGCCTTTCGTTTTCTTTGATGAAGGAAACTACCCTAATGGGTGAAGACATATTTGGGTTAGTTGAAGTTTCCAGGGTGGACAGCTGACCGGCTCCTCACGCTTTGAAGAGAATTTTACACGGAACCCACTCTTCAAACCTAAATAAGTCTTCATGCCCTCAGAACATACCTACAGCACGAATTACTCACACACAATATAACCAAAAATAATGATAGTTTTGGGAAAGATTACTCCGGAGATTACTTCGATTAATTGCACTCTATAAAGAAAGGTTAAAGTTATCTTCGTGTCAGAGATTCGAGAAGTTTCTCTCTTCTTGTCAAGTTAAAAGAACTATTTGTTCCACTTGCTGTGACCACAGATTGCTTCAAACTCGGTATTTTGACTGACACGATTGGAATCGTTTACTCTTCCATCGATATATCAGCATGTGCCGGGAGGCGCTGATATTGAGTAGGAATGACAAAAAATATTTTTTTGGGCTCACAGGTCATATTTTTATTGACTTTAAATTCGTGATTCATTTAGTTGTCAACCTTTTCAGAGACTAAGTTAGAGGATATCCCAAAACACATTGCGACAATCCCTCATTCTTTTCCATTTTAAAATATGACTTCAGCCAATCTGAACGAACGGAAAATATATTTATAAATTTTTGTAAAATTTTCGTATATATTTTTCGTTAAATAAAGCCCGAAACAATAATTGCAAAGTGGCAAATATATAATTTGGTTCATCGCCTCAGCCTATGCTAAGATACGAGTGTCATCTCTCCTCCTGTCACGTGACCTCACCTCACCCCTCCTCCGCCCCCCTCCCGCCATATCGAGACTCCTTATCCACGCCACAACTCCCAAAGGCCTTTTTAGAGAACGCCAACCGCCTCGCCCCACCCAGCACAGACCCCCGACCCATCCCCCATGATGCCCGAGCGTGAACGAGTCTGATATTTGAATACAATGGACCCCTGTTTAGTGCCTTCGTCGCATTTAACACTCCCCCCCCCCCTTGGGGCGTATCCCATGCACTTCAGGGGGGGTTGGGATGACCCCTGGCCTCTCGGTGCCCACGTGATAAGTGACTCCACCGCTGAAGGTGAAGGCTGCAGGGAGTCGTGTCTGCAATGCGCGTGGGTGCTCTTGTGTCCCTCCTCCAACCGAAGGACCCCTCTCTCTCGGGAAGAAACATGAATCTTTCTCTGAGGATGCTTAACAAGGGGCATTCAAAAAAGTTTCCAATGAAATCGGTGATAGTATATTAAGTGTGGAGGCGAACGACTGAGGCTGGAAGTGGTCAACTAAACCGTTAGAAGCAAGAGGGGGCGCGTGGGTTGCCTAGGAATGGATGGACGGTGGGAACAACAATGAATAGGAATGGGTGGACTGAACTCCAGTTTGGGCACGAAGATTAATAAATGAGATTCATAACCTGCCAAAGTGTTTACATTGTAAATGATGGATAGGCTTCAGCTCATGTTTCTTCCCCATAAAAGGAATCTAAAGGGATTGGGATTTTACTTAAAAAATACTGTTCTTTTGGATGCTTTGAAGTGTGGTATTCCTCCCCCTATAATAATAATTATAAGTAGACACCTTTTTTCTGTTCCTTAATGCTTTATCCATTTCTGGGACTTATATTTTCAGGACAGGAGAATATCAAAAGTATTATTTCAGATTTTATTAAAAACAATGATCTTAGTTGATGTGATGCTTTTCACGTCTTTTTTCGTGCCTCAAGCTATGCGAGCGTTTTGTCTCACGATCATGTGTGGTTTCATCGAATCGTTCTAAAGCTCGCTTACCCATGCCTCATTTCTTTTTTGCCTTATCCATATCCTCCTTGCTTCATACTTAATTATCATCCCCCAACCTCGATAGATTCATTTTTCAACCATATATCTCTTTGGGATGATACTAATTCATTGTTTCCTTAAAAATTATGAATTCTAGCAACTTTCGTTTTAGTGGCAAGAGGAGTTTAAAAATTAGAAGTCCTTAAAAAATGACTTCGTTTCACGGGCCAATTTACTTAATTTTTGTGTGTTCCTTTTTTCGTCCGGCAGGGGCGGGTTCGTCGCCGCAGCGTCCGTCCTCCGTGGACGATTCGGAGGAGGGCCCTGAGATTCCTCGCACCATGGACGCGACGGACGTCCATGAAGAAGGCGACGATGAAGAAGGCGACGACGAAGACGAAGATGAAGACGACGAAGACTTCTTCGAGGAGGAGGAAGAGGGAGGCGGAGCCGGCAAGGAAGGATACAAGGAGGCCGGTGGCGGAGGGGCCCTCCTGTTGGGGGGCAAAGGCCCCATTGGGGGCAGCAAGGGCCCCTCTGGGAGCAAGCCTGCGGCCCCAAGCCCAGAAGGCAAAGATGCTTCTTCGTCCGCCTCCACGTCTCTCACTCCTGACGGAGGTGAGTCTGAGTTTTAGCTATTCGTCCACTGGGGACCAAATCGCTAGACTTGATCTTTGAGATTTATCTCAAAACTGTGTCCATTAAAGGCTAGCCTTAACTTCTGAAAGGTCTCCGAGTCTTGGAGACATACCTCAATGTGTCCACTGGAGGAAAATGATCGTAAATAAGAGCACTATAAATATTATGAGATCTGAGAAGAGCCTCGAAAGAAAGACATTGTTTCGAATAGGTTGGTTTCCTATTATTTTTTTTATTGCCTAAATCGAAAGATTATTACTCCTGGAGTGCGCATTTCATGCTTTTAGATTTTGAAATGACGATATCTATTTTTCGCGATTAAATGAAAAGTGAAAATTTTCAAGCGCGCGAAAACTCAACGGCTAAGTATGAATGCAGGGAAAAGCCCGTGTGACGTCATTATGTTTCCCGCTGTCGCCGTGTGAGGTGACCTTGGGGCGAGTATATGTGTGCCACTGCGATGGAGGCTGCTAGCAGGTAGAAGAGTACCCATAAATAAGGATTATTAATATCTTATCAAGCGAAGGAAACTTTCCGACCATAGGAAGTTTTAATATGTGATTATTAAGAGATGTTTTCCCTAGCTCTGTGCCTCATGTATGCATTAGTAATCTCAGACAATGTAAAACTCCCATCTACTCGTATAGAAACTAGGTCCCTGTGACGTCACGTGGAGTGGCATCGCATGGGCGCCAATCTGGCCTTTTTCAAATGCGGTTAAAATTGACCATTGCCATTCGTCTAAACTGGGAATTCTAAAACCAAATAATTTGTATATTATGAATGCACTACTGGTGGGTAACGAATCGCAATCAATGCCTTTCGTTTTCTTCGATGAAGAAAACCCTATTCTGAGACTTGTTCTCGAGAGTCTGGAAGCATGCGTGTCCACTGTCAGCAGTTGAAGTCTCCGAAACTTATCGCACGTTGCCTCTGAGGGTGGTCTCTCACGCAGTACCACATTAGACTGGACTCTCGTATATCCTTCCTGAGAAATAAATAGTTGACCTACTGCAAAATCTTAGAAATACATGCATTGTTATAAAAATACGTCAACTGCGCAGTAAACACTGAATATAAGAAGTGACTTTGGACACGTAGATAAGTTGGACTCTTTAGCTACGTCTCCAGTGGACACAGTGCTTTAGAGTCTTTGTGGTTGCTGAGAATTAATCCCTTCGAGAGGCCATTCTCTAAAGCAGCATTGTCAAGTAAAACAGATTTCAAGTTCACTCGGCGACGTAGGACAGTGATCTTATATGACAATTTACGACCTGCCTTCAACGAAAGAGACATCTAGCGGTGATCGTCGCTAGATGTATCTTCCGTTGTTAGATCGTTAATGACTTTGGTGCTATGGTTACTTGAAGATGCACAAGCCTTAATTTAGGCGCCAATCTAATTTCACTTTAAATTTTAATGCAGGAGAAAAGCAAATGTATCAATTATGATGGAATGTTAGGCAAATATTACCGGGAAGCAATAATAATTTTCGTCGCACTTTAAAACATCAATGCGAAAGAAATAGCACCAATAGTTTTGATGGCGGGTTATCCACTTTTTCCTTTGAACGACGTAAAGATGACTGGGATAAAATGGTGCAAAACTCTTCATGAGCTATAAGAAGCGATTGCTTGATAAATATAATAATTAAAATGCATAAATTTTGGGTGGTGATAAAATATTTGCAGCCCTAGTCTTGTTATATAAGAAAGGACCAGTAGATCGCAAAAGAGGGTATTTTAGGAGTTCGCAGTCCGCAAAATAGGTACGGTAACTTCTTACGGTAACTCTATTTCATGTGGTAGAGACCATTTTTGTTATTTATTCGCAGTTAATTGATTGTGTGACTGTTATTTTCGGTGTAATTCATAACTTTATTCTCTTTTATAATGCTTAGAATATATAATTAAGTTCCTACCTTGGAATTCTATTAGGATTTCAACCTACAACCTACGCTCTCTTTGAAAGTGAGCTCGCATTTCGTTGGATACATTATTCACCTCTTTTCGCTCTATTCATGGGGCCCTTTGGTTTGCTGATCCAATAGCGCTTTTCCTCCGCCTCTGAGGTCGAGAAAAGCTTTATAAATTATACGCGTGCAGCTTAAAGGGAACGGCGTAGGAAAAGTGAATGGTTCTCACAGATCGTCTCCGTGAATAGGTCTGGAATTCGTGAGTGGAATGGTTAGCACTGCCTATCAAATATGCAAAGGTACTCTTTGATCCTACCGCGCTTTTTGCCTCCATGGGACGTTAAGTGATTATCTCTTGCAAATTTAATTCTCAATCTATTGAGCGAATTTTGTGGAAAACTTTTTTTAGAAATATCTCCGAAAGTATGATACATGTATTGCAGCAAAACACTCTACGCGACAAATTATTAGTCCATAAATACGTTTTTCATAAATTTTGTTCTTGTCGTAATTTCATTTCCTGAATACGAAAATGACTATAGATTCACGTTATAACCTACCGTTTTTTTTCATAAATCGTTCACATTTGCAATTTATGAATATACGATGAATTAAAACAAGAACATATTTTGTAAATATTCGTAACAGTTTTTGTTGTCTATAAGGTGGACCTTTTTGGTACAAAATACAAGATGAACATTATTGCATTCGTAAAAAACGTCTTCCATGTGTATTAAGAAGTTCAGCTCTAAATATGTATTGACATCAGTAAATTATGTGTTTTTACAGATAATGTATAGTTAAGTGTGAGCTATATATATCACACTAAAGTTGCTAAACGTACGATTTTCACCAAAGCTGTGGGTTATATCTGTATCATTTTCGTATTCGGGTGGTAGAATTAATGGAAGTAAACATGCTTTTTCGAAAATAGTTATCTACACAACACAACGCATGTGTGGTAACCTGATATTCAGCTGTTGCTGGTAATCCGCTTTCGGCATATTGTGTAATTGGCGTTAATGAGTTAACATGGGTATTTTTGTTTTACTGTGTAGGGTGAGTAATTGCTCTTCTTGATCTGTAATATTTGAAGTGAGGATTTTCTTGATATGTCCAGATTGGTGTTTATAGTGTATTTTGTGTTTTCTGTAGGGAGTCTTCAAAGGCTTTTGCGGTGTCATGTAGGAACTGTGGTATTGTTTTAATGTGTTGGTTATTGTGTATGTATGTGTTGCGGACGTACCAAGTTGCGCCTGTGATTGTTCTTAAAGCCCGGTTTTGGAGGGCTTCAAGTTTTCGTAAGTGGGTGTGTGCGATTGAACCCTAAGCGGGGTAACCGTACGTGACTACTGGTCTAATCATAGCTGTGTAGAGGACTTTTTTTTTAGTTTTTAACGCTAGCTGCGGACTTTTAAGAGGGGGGGGTATAGCTGCAGCTGCACCTTTTGCCATTTTAATCGATGCCATGGTGTTGGCGTACCGGGTCAACTTCTGTTGCATTGCGTATTTATACGAAATGAGTGTGAGGTGGATTTCGGAACTCATAAAAAGTTCTCTCTAAAAATGTTCTTCCTTAACGGTGCAATTTCTCCTCATAGGTGTGGATGGTGGTGCCCTGTTGCCTGGACACCGTTCCCGGGAGCACCTCGCGCACCACCTGCTTCACCGCCGCGTGCACCAGGTGGCGCCCAGCGCCCTCACGTCTTCCCTGCCCTCGGCGTCGCAGCAGCCCGAGTGGGTGGAGGAGCCGGAGGACGCGTACGTCGTCAGGGGGAAGCCGGCCACTCTGACGTGCAGGGCCGCCAACGCCATCCGCGTCACCTTCCGATGCAACGGGGAAGCACTGCGCGAGAGACAGGTGAGCGCCGCAGAAAAAAAAGAAGAAATCGCATTTCGTGTGAACGGGGTCATTCACTCTTACCCCAAGGAAAGATTTAGTGTAAATAATTATAAGATTACGTGCAGAGAGGGGTTGAATGCGAAGCAAAAGTAACCGGCTTAAGCTGCATTTACTTTATTTAATTCGTTTTACGTTATAAGTATCAGCTATAATTTCAAAAAGAAACTATTTTCAGTTATTACACTTTTCGTAAAGTGTTTTGAAAACGTGATTCATTTTGGAGAATCTATTTAATGCCTCCTTGAAATGGATCCTGGTTTGCCTCTATGGTGCAATCCTTTTTTATTTTAGCAATGGTAATGTGTTACGATCAAGACTATTTTTATGCTAAAATATTCACTATTGTGAGTCATCAATCCGTATATAAGTTCGAAGAAGGTCTCCACTTTGCTTAACTATTAGCTAACAATTTCACATTTACGTATTTATTTTGCACCCATCATGATTTGTCACGTCTGGCTTATTCGTGGCCGTCCTTTGCCTTTCCTTCCGGTCACTTATCCTTTATCTTAACCATACCATTACGCCTTATGTTGTCTCTTATCTTTCACTCTTTCTTACACTTCCTTACATTGCTTTCTCTATCCATCCATTTTGTCTTAGTCATTCTTAGGTTTCTTCACATATCCACCCTTGACTTCTGTGCACCTGTTAACGTCGAAGCCGCGCTCCCTGGAAGAAGCATGATCCATATGATCTTATGATGAATTTTTTCCTTTCTTCTATATTAATATATATTCAGATGCAAGTAAGGTTCTTTTTGTATAAAGCCCTCTTCGCTGGTGCTATTTTATTGACCATTTCTTCCTTGCTTCGTCCATCGTTCGAATTCCAAAATAGCAAAACTCTTTCACCTCTTCAAGCCTTGGTTTTCCTATCCTTTTTTGTATTATGTTTATATACTTTCTATCAATTGTGTTTTTCGTGTAATTATGTTGTTGGGAAAACAATAAAAACCAATAAATAATTAAATAAATAAATTATAATATCTCTCTTTTTATATATATCTGCATCCTTATATGTTATTATTCCTGAATTGGATTGATGAATAATTTCCTTTCTTCTATGCCAGACAGTTATTACGAGCATCCCTTAATCGCGTGTTTAATGTTTGTCCAGGTGTCGTACTCGTCGCTGGTGGATCCGGAGAGCGGTCGCCGCGTGGCCGAGGCGAGGGCCAGTATCACGCGCAACGACGTCGAGGAGTTCTTCGGCGAGTCTGGCTTCCGCTGCGACTGCTTGGCCTCCTCGCCACGGGGATCACTCCGCAGCCGATCCGCACTCGTCGACGTCGCATGTGAGTACTAGCCAGAAATATTGCTGTCCGGCAGGGTTCCCACTCAACCGTGAAAACCTTAAAACCGTGAATAAGCCGTGAATTTCGTCTACCGTGAAAAAAACCTGTAAATAGCCGTGAATTTCGTCATATAACCTTAAAAATCTCTCAAATTTGATTATAGTACTAAGATAGACGGAATTAAAGAAAAATCGATATTTCGATCATGTTTCAAGGTCGAGTCACGTGCAGATACTGTCCACGCATTTACCTGCACACGTGTATTCGAAAGCGCAACTATTAATTGGTCCGTGTGCCGTGACAGCGCATTGACCTTAAGCCTGCGATTGGAAGACGTTAACCATGGCAGAAAATCAGGCACTTCTTCACTTCCCTGCCACCCTGCTCTCTCCATTTTCCCACTCACACCCTTTAGCCGGACATGAATTTTGCTAACGATGGGTGAGGTCATACGAGATAGCACTGTCATTGCTGCGTTTGCATTCAAGGCATCTGTTGGGTTTGTTAAATTTTTAGTTAACGGACGGCCGATGATTGTTACGTGATCAATATTTATGCCTAAAATGTCTTGTCTACAAATCGTGAATTTGATGATATTTAGACCGTGAAAACCTGGAAAAAACCCTGAATTTTATAATGTAGTCAGAGTGGGAATATTGTGTCGATACTCATCCGTTCTTTCCAATGGCCGTTATATAGAAATAATAGAAATAAATAATCCATTGGGAGCACTCAGCATGAGATTTCAGTATCTGCTGTGTGATGGGAAAAAATACGGTTTTTCCCGTGAAACTTAAAAAAATTATCGTATAGAAAACGTTTTTCACACTTTTTTCCCTTTGGTGCATTAAATTTTTAACAGGAAAGACCTATCCTCTGACCTTTTAGTTTACATTGTACCGGAGAAATATGCACTGCTTTCAAAACATTTGTTCCTACACTAGATACGCCTCAGTAGACCTGTGGCGGGGGCTGTTATGACAACAGCCATTAAAAAAATAAGAATAGGAAAATAAAGGAAGAAAGGACGTGGGGATTCGGGGTCGAGGTAATGTGACTTGCGAGTCTATCCGCCAATCACTGAGTGAAGTTCTTAATTTTTCGTTTGATAAACGGATTTCCATACCTATCCATTCGGAAAAAATATCGCTCTTAATTCATTCTTTCTGCCGGATCTAGAAATTTAATGAGGTAGGTACTTAGTGCAACACCTATGCAATCGAACACCTTTATTATATATCCCTTCCCCCTAAATAGTTTTCCACCTGCAAAGCTATTAATAAACATTATAAAACTTACGTGAAATGAAAATATTAGAAACCCACAGGAGACGGCCAAAACGGTTGGGACTAGTGGAGTACAACTAAAACAGAAATTCCGGCGAGGCGAGGCACCTATATTTTGGGGACTTATTAGGAAACTGCTGAAGTAGCTGAAAGGATGAGTTAATTATGTGTAAAAGGTAATTAAAAATATGACAGTAAGACAGTTTAAAATGAATACGATATATTATGAAAAGCGCCTTCTATCAAGTTATTGAAATACTTTTTCACTTTTATTTAGATTCGAATGAAAAAAATTTCCTCCAAGGTGTCCATCTCTAACTTGTAGCATCACGAGAAAATCCCTTATGAAATTTCAGGATCTTCCTTTTATTCAGCGTTCTCAGTGAGGAGTAGGTAAGCGTGGAGCAGTTCAACACATTTCCCCGTGGGATTCCCTTTGGATGGAGGGGTAGGATTTTTTAGCCATCATTTCCCCCAACAAACACACACACACACGTCACTTCCTGCGAACCCTTCCCCCCTCCGTGTCGCGGGTTTACATTTTTCCTGCCGCGTGGCGGAAACACTCTAGCGCGTAAAGTGGATTCTGGGCCACCCTACCCTTTGCAACCCCCTCGGGGCGGGAGGGGGAGAGGGAGTTGATCCTGGGGGGATGAAAAAAATGGGAATGAGGGAACATCCCTTATCCTCCTTGCTCTTCTTCTCATCCTCTCTCACCCCCTTCCGTACACTCTTCCCATCCCATTCTCTGCTCCATGTGAGGCCTTGTTCTTTCTCCTATTTTTATTGGGTTTGATTGTATCTCTGTCTAGTTGAGGTAAAACGGCTACTTTTCCTCATCTATATCCGTGAAACACGCCGCAAACCGCCTCAGTAGACTTGTGGCGGGGGCTGTTATGACAGCAGCCATTAAAAAAAACAAGAATAGAAAAAGAAAGGAAGAAAGGGCATGGGGATTCGCGGTTGAGGTAATGTGACTTGCGAGTCTATCCACCTATCACCGAGTCAAGTTCTTAATTTTTCGTTTGATAAACGGATTCCCATACCTATCCGTTCGGAAAAAATATCGCTCTTAATTAATTCTTTCTGCCGGATCTAGAAATTTCATGAGGTGGATACTTAGTGCACCATCTGTGCAACACCACGAAGTGCTAATATGAGCTATTATAATCGAATTTTATTTTATAATTTTCATTGCTTATAGTGCCTCATTGAGTTTTGAAGCTTTATAGACGAAATCTGGCGCGACTTTATGTAACAGATTCGTCTTGTTAATGAGAATAATGGCTTCGATGTTCCACACCAAAATCTTTATTGAAAATAAGTTGCGAAATAAGATTTGATTTTAAGGATGATAACAAAGGTAGGTAGACTTCATCTCCAGGATAAAGTCTATCAACCTGTCTGTCTATCTACAGTCTCTCACGAAGTCTGTTTAATTCCATCTATCTGAAGATTAAGTCTTACTTCAATACCGAGGTTGTTTCAATAAATATTTTGTTTAGAAAAACGAAGTCAGGCTTATCATGTACAGTTCTAAAGCACGATCATATATTTGAAGTGCAATTAATAAAGAAGATCCGCTTCTTTCTGTTATGGACCACGTGGATTCTGTGCCCGCAAAGGCGAGAGTTAAAATTCCTGCGATTCATGTCCGCCTGTGTGGACCGCGGTTAGCCGAGAGAAGACACGCTTTGGAAAGCCACAAATCGCCGTTTTCGCGGTGGCCGTCCGTCTGTCTTTCCGAATTTCGCAATGCCCCCTTCCCCCCCTCCGACGTCTCCAGAGCGACGAGGTATAGGAGGAATGCGTGAGCAAACGGAAAAGAATTGTATCCGTGTTGCGGCATTATTTCGCCCTCGGGGGGAAAGGGAGCCAGTAGAATAAACCTTTCTCACTTGCGTGTGCGAGACCCGTGTGTGTTCGGATTGTGTTCCGGGGAGAGATCGATACAGAATGGCCCGTGGTGTTCCGTGGTGCTGCCGAGGCGTTGGATTTATGGATGCGCCCCTGTTTTCGTCGGCATGGAAATGGCTGCAGGGGTGGTTTAGGGTTGGGCGTGCCTTAGTTGACCGCCCGTGCTGTAATGCTACAGGCGCACGCGTCTTCTCGTTGCGTGAGCCGGTCATCAATTAGCGCCTGAGTTTTCCTTGCACCTGCTAACCCAGTCACTGCATTGGTGTGAAGGACGAGCGAAGTAAATGCCCACGTATATCCTCACTCGTTAAAACATGCATCCATCTTTCTTGCTATCCTAGTCATATCTGCAGTCCCCACGAGGATTATTATTATTATTATAGTATTCTACCCATTAAGGAAGGTTTTCATGGAGTGTTCAAGAAGTGATCTGAAAGCCTCCCTTTCCTTCCAGTACTGTCTTCTTTAATTCAATGGAAGGCCTAATCCCTTTCAATCTATCTAAAAATCCTATTCTTTTCTTTCCCCTCCCTCGTTTCCCTAACACTCTACCCTCTTACACCATTTTCAACATCCCCTCCCCGCTAAGCACTTACTCCATCCATGCCTCCTGTCTCCTCCGTATCTCATCTAAAAGCTGCCTCCCCTCACTCACCATGTCCAGAACTTCGTCGTTCCTTTTCCTCTCCGTCCATTTCACCTTCTCTATTCTTCTCCATACCCACATCTCGAATGTCTCCAATCTTCTCTCGTCCTCCTTCCTAAGTGTCCACGTTTCCGCACCGTGGAGCGCTACACTCCAAATCAAACTCTTCACTAACCTTTTCTTTAAACTCTTGCATAACGATCCTCTCAGAAGCTCCTTCCTGTTCACGAACGCCTCCTTTACTTGTGCAATTCGCTTCCTGATGCCCTTGCTACTTTGTCCGTTTTCCCCCATGAGGATAGATTGTGTAATTTTTGGGAGAACGTGGTGATATTATCCACATAGACATTTTTTTATTCAAATCTGGTTTCAATATTTCTACATAATCATCAACTGTGTTGTAAATCTGAAGTACGGGTGAAATTAGAAGTTGTGTCGGTGGAAAATGGCTGCTTGTCCAATATTAACAAAAAAACAGAAAGCGTTGCACAGATATTAAACGAATTAGGCTGCAAGCCGCTGGAAACTCAGAAGGCTGCTCGCTAGACTTAGATTGCTTGAACAATTGAGGATGGATATCTTCAAGAGCGACACGGAGAACATAGCATTCATCATCATCACTGGTCAACAATCCTAGGATTGGTTTGACGCAGCTCTCCACTCAGTTGTCCTATCAGCTAATCTTTTCACACCTATGTATTTCTTCTCTTTCACATCTCTCTTTACTTGTTCCATATATTTTAACATAACATTAGAGCCCCAATATATTTTCAAGTCCGAAGGAAGCGATAAATTGAGAGAGATATTTTGCCGAACGGATTGGTAAGTGAATTTATTTTTCCCCCGCACGATAAAACGCTAAAATAAATGCTAGTCGTAATCTCGTAAAATCATTTCCTATTTGTGTGTTAGCGGCTGGTGTCCTATCGACCCCACCACACGCCTTAAGGCGGCCTGCGGGGTAGTGTGCAGATGTGTATAAAATTTTACTCCATCTCTTTATAGTCTTCGGATTTTATTTATTTGAGTTCTGTCCTCGATCTATTGGCAAGCATATCTAAAAAATTGGAAGACAATCATCATAAAAACTTATTTTATTATTTTCAATGAGTGTTTTCACTAACTAACTCAGGGATTTAAGTTGAAGGTTGGTTTGCACAGGTGAGGGTAGAGCTTCTCCCGACTGAGCCAAAGGGGTGTTTATATCACACGTTCGGTATGGGCGGGGCAGTTCTTTTCAGTGGATCCCTTCGCACTTGGAGGAATAGTATGCGATGGAGTCCGAAGACTTCACCTTGGATTTGAACACGAAACGTTTCCACTAGCAGACTAATATTCTACCCTCCAAGCTTCCACAGTGTCAAATTTTGACGGTGAATATCGAAATATTCCTCTATCAGAAAGCGTACACGAGGATAATGGGGAGGCATTGCTAATGTTAGCCTCATTAATGCTAGCTATTTATATTTTATTTCATTGAAGAAATATCAATCGGTAGTAAATACACAGCCGATGCCAACATAAGCTGATATTATCTCGATAAAATAATCCGTATCGAAATCTTTTCCGGGGAGTATCAAATTCCATGTGACCTGAAATTATTGCTCTGTTTCTTCACCTGAGATTTATCCTTGATCTAAATTGTAGAACCGCGGGGGTATGTTTTGAATGCATGAGCAATCTGTAACCGATACGCGCTCTTGGTCGGGCAAATGACAAGTGTAATTACGCAAGGACCCGTGGATGAAATAAGCCCTCCCTACTCGGTTCGGATGGAATGAATTTTATCTCCATATCTTTGCCCCGATAATCCGAAATGCGATATTGCCGGGGCCGCGGTGCACGCATTTCTACGTCATTAAAGCTAATGGCTCGGCTTCAATCTCCCGGGCGAAATGGAACCCTGGCAGCCAAAGGGTCGCTGACGAATGACCCAATTCCCCCGAACCCTGAACAGGATCGCGCGACAACATCGCTCCATCTCCCGTGATTGGCATTTCTCCGCATCGACCGTCCAATCCCACAACCACCTTGCTTCCCTGCAACCACCTTTTTCGGTAATTCTATTTTCATGGCGATGGAGAGAGGTACCTTTCCTATTGCTATTTCGAAAAAAAATTATTCCTAAATTAAACGATTTTAATTTTTCCTGGTGAATACTACTGACTAAATTGAAATTGGCGTGAAATTGGACTTCCATAAAGTAACACGGCCTTGAGGATGGGGAACAAGTCGTCTCTCGAAACGTCGGCTTATATAAAAGCATTAACCTGGCTGAGAACCCGAGAAATATTCGTCAGTATTCCTATATTCGTTAATTTTTAAGTAACTATTACACTGCGATAAAAGTTTTGGCAAATTACGAGTACATATCTACAATAATAGTTATTGGACTTATAATCACCAATTCATTTTATCATATTGCTCAAATAATAGCCTTTATACAATTCTGCGTTATATTAATGTTTTAATACTTCAATAGGATAAAAATAGTTTGCAGTCATAGTGCTCATGTTGGCGGAACTTTGTTTGCGAATTTCCTTCTTGTTATTATTGACGGCATGTGTCCTAACATCCCCCAACACACGCCTTTTGAGGCGGCTTGAGGGGTAGTATTAGATGGAGGCGAATACTATTGTATTTTTCCAATTATTTTTTTACTTTGTATGGTTGCGTCGGAAGTTTCTGCTATACTGCTAACTTTTATTAGCTATAATGTTGAAGGGTGTAGGAAAATTTTTTATCGTTTAGCATGGTTGGCCTTGGGACTTTTATTATTTAATTTAAACTATGTGAAAGGTATAGTAGCACTTTGGATGCTACGAAAATATACTTTAAGTAGCAGTACTTCTCGCTGTAAATCTCATCGCGTGATAGTTATCAATGTAATAGCGTAATCGCACTCCATTTATATAATGAACATTACAAATACCTAATAGTAATTCTTCACTTCATGCTTCACCACTTAACGTCAAAATGTTCCTATGATTTCCAGTTAGCATTTTACTCGGAAAAAAGATTCTCATGTTTAAAATTCCGGTGTGTGCTGAATTTTTGAGATAACGATACATAAAAATATTACTGGTGTGGCTAAAATACATTTCCCCTCGTCACTTTTCATGCGTTCGCATAAACCAACCCACCATCGAGCACCCCCTGCCTTCGCCCTCCCCTCAATTACGCCAGCGCCGCTTTTACGGCCGGCCATTTGTTCCATGTCACCTCATCCTGCGATGTACGAGGAAGGGTGTGAGCGGGGGAGGAAGGGTGGGTAGAAAAAAAGCCACCCCCAGCACAACCCCCTTGAATCCCACCTCTGAGAAGTTCAGGGAAGCACACCTTTCAGGGGTAACGAATGTCTTCGAAGCGCCTCCGGAAGGGTGCGAATTTGCACCCTCTCTCTACATCCGCCACCGCGTAAAAGGGGTCTTCCACCCCCCGTAAGGAGAGCGCTGTTTCCCTTCAGCGGATGGTCACGTGGAGGTGCAGACGTCGTGGAGAAAGCTATCTCCACGTGGGATATTGGAGGAAGGTTTCGATTGATTGGAGCATTGACCGGCGGCATGGTAACAAATGTCTGAGGACGAGTTTCCAAGGAGACGTGTTGTCATTCGATCGGAGAGTGACGCATAATAATCCTTTGCAAGGAGTTCTTTTTTCTTTCCGACAGTGGCTTATTGAGCCCTACCTCATCCTCATGTGACAAAATGCGGTCTTTATCCCCCTCCACCGCATTTTGAAAACCCAGTCTTAAATTTCCATTGGGGAGATGAATTGGATGTGTAATTCTTAGTATACCTGTCTGGCAATTTGGAGATTCGGGTTCGAATACCGACTAATATATTGATTTTTTCGTGAAAATTTTCACCCTTATTGTAAGTAAATCTACAAGAGATGATAAGCGAATTTCACTTTTGTACACGTAATCCGCTAATTAAATAAAACATATCGTACGTAATATTTTTTCTTATTATTCAGAGATATTTTTATAATGTTTTTGAAACTTTGTATTTTTAGTTGCGTGCGTGATTGTATACCAATATTTTTTTAATTCAAAATTTTTCTATTTTTTGAGGATAATATTAAATAATGAAATAATTTAACATGTTTGAATTTTATTATATTCCGCGTTAGATGACTATGCTGTGAAATTCTCCCTTCGTGCTTGTTAGTACATTAAAATTTGCTCCGTTATCGCAAAGTGGACCTACAATCGTATGTAAATACGTATCTCAAGCAACAGGCCACAGAAAAGTTTATTTGTTTTGCAATATCAAACATAAATAGTTTTATAAATAAATAATACTAGTTTTTTTTCTTGGTATCTTTATGCTTTGTATGTATGCTTAGTTTATATAAATTATGGTGTTTAAGTGCTACTTTCCACTGATTAGTGCGTTACATGCAACAAAGTGTGTATAATAATCCAAGTAATCCTACCTAAACTAGTACTGGTTTAAAATCTTGTGAATGTATTATGCAGAAGCTGTAGCTTTATTTCAGGGTAAAGTGTTTCTTGAACCTTTCGCTAAACACGGACATCAACGAAATCGAGCCTTTAGCTGTATCGTGATGACATCTCATGAAAGATCGTTAAGACTGACATTTTGTCTGATACATTGAGCAAAGGATTGATAATTAAACGGTGCATTCATTGGCACATGAAATGATAATGCCGACCTGAGGTCTTTCAAGCACCGACCTCACATTCTTGGACGGTAAAATATGCAATTAGGCGGATATATGAATTATTATCGTCCTACAGCCGCAAGAACGAAGAAAATCATTCTTCTAGATGGGGTTAAAGAGGCGCGGAAGGAAATTTTCGTGGGTATTGACGAGGGAATATAAATTAAACAGCACGAAGCGCCAATGGAATGGATGATTGATTAATTATCGGTGCGCTATCCATTGATTGCGAATTTCTGACGTCAGGGATGGGAGGGGGATCACTAGCGAAAGGGGAGGGTGGATGGATTTCGCTCGTCTATCGCCGACCGTTTTTTCCAACATGTATCCACTTTCGCCGCATCGGCTCGTATTATCTGCGGCCTTGAACGTCTCGAGTTCGCCGCTCCACGCCCCCTGGCGGCACAGCGCCAAATTAGCCCTTAACGACCAATCACGGCTGACCTTGGGCATTTCAACCCGGGCACTCGTCCACGGCTCCTCCAGATGTTTAGGGGGTCATTTCTTTCCGCTAATTTTCATCCTCGAATATCGAACCCTGCCCGATTCCGACCCCCCTTAGAGTGAGCGAATTCCTTAGAAGTTAAGATTCAGGGACGATTGCCTCTTTCAGACAGTTAGAAATTTTAAGTTCGGGCCTCTTAAAATATACTTGTATAGAAGCTAGTTAAAATTACATACTTCTTATATGGAAATGCGATTAAACTCAATTCATCATTATCATCATCGGTCAACAATCCTAAGATTTGTTTGACGCAGCTCTCCCCTCAATTGTCTAATAATCTTATCTTTTCATTTATAATTATTTCTCAATTAATCTGATCATTTTTTCGCTTTCACATCCTTCTTTATTTGTGCCATTTGCTTTGTTCGAGGTCTTCCTTTTCCGTTCTTGCCATATACTTTTCCCTCAACGATTGTCTTCAATTGGCCATAAGATCTCAAGGCATTGCCAATTAGTTTGTTTCGTCTTCTTATTAAGGTTTTCACTAGGCTTCTCTCCCTCTCTTTTTTTGGAATTCCTCGTTACTTACTCGGTTGATAAATTTAATACTCAAAATTCTTCTACAGGACCACCCTTCGAAAGCCTCTACCCTTGATTTTTCTGCCGCCGTCATTGTGCATTCCTCAGTTCCGAAGAGAAGAAAACTTATTTATTTGCCGTTAATACAACCGAAGAAATAACTCAACTATCATATTTTATCGGCTCTACTTTCTGCCTTCTCATGTTGGCACCTGAAAGCTTAAATTATTTTTCACCTTCCCAGAAAGCCTCCGTGTTAAATTGCCAAGGCGACTAGTGCTCCATACTGGGCATAAGAATGAGTGATTATGTTGTTTTTGCAAATGATGCACTGTTTGTTTGAATGTATTGCAATTTTTTTTACTTTTACAAAAACACTCTAATGATACTAGTTTCTACGACTACATGAAAATGATAAGAAGTACGTCAAAACTATCCCTCTGATTAATTTTTTAAGTGAAATATGCGTTGATTCGGTGGTGCATCCTTGAGCAGTTTTATTACATAAACATAAGTACTTAAAGTTTGACTCGTAGATTCGCTATATGACCTAGGCCGAAGTGGTTGACAAAGGCGTCGCCGGGACGTAGTCAGTAGGCATCGCAAGGCATATGACCAATTGACCATGCCTCTTGGAACAGCGAAAGGAAACATTTACGTGAGCATTATTTAATGATTCAAACTAAACAGTTTAGGTTCACAGTTTAAATTAACTGAGATTTCATATCTTCCGTTGTCTAAGTAAACATGCCCACAATGGTATTCTTGTGTACCTCAAAAGCTAACAGTTCTTCAACACGTCAAAATGTCTCAAATTTGTTTTACAAATTTGTTATTCAATTTGTTAGACAAATACCTACGCGATCCGGAAGTTAGTAAATATCCTGAATTTAAAGAGCAGACGCAATCAAGGTGCTCGGGTGCACAGTATGTGTCAGTACAAATGCAGGGATGCCGACTTACAAAAAATATTGAGGGGCCCAAACCAGGGATCTTGCCCCGGGAAATTTTATATTAAGTGAATTTTAAGCTTTTGAAGCATTTTATAAGAGTCATATGATCAACATTTGAGCCCTGATAACTCGAATCTCAATATCTGGACACTCCAGGGAAAATCGACAAGCCTGAGACATTTTTTCCTCACACCCATAACGAATTTTTGAGAGGGCTTGGGCCCCCTCAGGCCCCATGGAGTCAGCGCCGTTGCACAAATGAATTTTACAGTCACAGGCCCTGGACATTTAGGGCCGTGGGATACGACGGAGATTCCAGCGTGGCCGGACCGCGCCTATTTACGACGTATTTGGCCCTTGATATAGAAGGAGAAGGAATTACGAATATTGTGGACGACAGCTTTTCCTTCAACTCATTTCCGAGACAGAAGGGATGAAGGCACATTAGAGCATTTTTCCGACTGCCACTCGATCATCGCATAGAGGTTTTGGACATTGAAGTGGACGGAGAATTCCTTTCGAAAAAAGGAGGAAAAATGTAATTGTTCGGGTGATCCATCATGAGGGCCTGCTCCCATCGTCTTCGGCGCGAAATGAGAAGCAATCGATTGCGGGATCTCCTCCTTAAGTCGGATGAAGGAAAAGATTGAAATTGGAGAAACGCAGGTGTACCACAGGGAGATATGCAATCTAAAACGGATTTACGGCCAAGAAGTGGTAATTAAATCATGAGCCTTTTCAAAACTTCCAAACGTCTGCCTCCGCTGTTTAGGATTCCGATAAATGAGAACTATTTCGTTAAAACAGGTATCCGTGACGCCAAAGAATTTACCCATCTCAATGGTATGTGGTCACTACCTAAATTTTCAGCATAATTTATAAGTATATATTCTCCGTAATATTTTTTACGTCCTAATGAAAACTATCGTACCAAGACAGGTGAAAGTGAAGAAGAGCAAGGGACGGCCCCGAATGAGTTACGTATTACAGGTTATACAGGATGTACTTAATAGAGAAGAAATACGTCACAATGGTAGGGCAAACGGATAGAAGAGAGGAAAGGAGAGCTACGTCAAACCGATCTTACGGCCTGGTTACATGATGTGTTAATTCGTACGAGTGTTTATGTATCATATAACGATGTGTCTTAATGTATGAACGCGTGAATACACACGAAAATGCACCGTGATTTCACCTTACTTTTGCGAACATGTACCGAAAATGGAGCCTTTTTTACTTTGGCTCATGCAGTTACACATTAACTCCTACGTTTTAATGTAACGTGTAATCAGGCCTTTAAGATTGTTTATTTATTTATTTATTTAACACACCACCGAAAACAGCACTGTTCGGCCTTTTACATCGGGGTTGATAACATTTAACAATCACAAACACCCATGCCCTGGATAAGGGTAACTTACCCAGGCGGGACTCGAACCCGCGACCTTCGGTTTGGCTTATGATGAAGACGATTTTTAAGTAAATAAAAGATTGTAGCACTTTTCCACAAAATCTTTTACTGCGTAATACGCGTTTTTCACAGAGCTATCACTGTACCAGATAATGGCTCTGTGAGCCGAAAAACGCGTAGTACGCAGTGAAATGTTTTTTGGAAAAGTGCTACAATCTTATATTTATTTAAATGTGTCTTAACTACCACCAATTGAGGCCTGAATCTGTTGAACTTATGAAGATGATTGCCATGATGAATTATTGTTGAAGCGTTTATTATTGCGCAATAATTAGGGGAAGAAGATAACAGTGGATGAATAAATGGATTACGGCATAGGGGCGGCTCATTGCACATCCGTTTAGAATGCCGCAGCGGTATTTTCGGCGATCAGATGAAAAATCATTCCTTCCTCCCTACACCCATTGGATGCTTTTCCTCTCCTTTGGGTTTTTCCGTTCCCACGGCGACGAGGATCTCGGCGTTCGCTGATTTTTCTCCCCGCGTGCTGTTTTTGCTCAGTTGGTAATTAGGCTCCGCGCGGCTTTCCGTAAAAGAACCCCCCCACCCTCTCTGCTGCCGGAACCGAATGAATGATCATTAGCGATGCCCGCGCCACTCGACCGCCGCGGACGGAAAAACAAACTATATGGGGACAAGCACGGAACGAAATGCAAAAGCGAAGTGACCCCTCTCTTTCGAGATGGTTGGAAAATGAGTCGGTGTCTGCTTGGCTCGTGTGTGTTTACAGCCAGGCTCCACTTCTTCATGAATGGTTTATCGGGTCAGCTAATTCCAGCCCCGTAACTGCTGGCAGCGCTTTTCACAAGGAGCCAAGGGAAAGAATTTTCTTTTTTATTCCCAGCACGCTTGCCTTTGGCCTTGTCGCGCGCGCTTTCAATGTTCCTGCGACATGGGACATTGTGTTCGGCTCTCATTTAGCATCTTGCACCTTACATCTCTGTCCACGGAAAATTTTGTTTTCACAGGATTTTAAACCGGTGACTTTTCAGTAAAATTCATTTCGCCCTACCGGTGCCTTGCCGAGCGTTCTAGCTCACGTTTGAGGTATTACTGAAAGACCTTTTCAAAGTTTATCTAATCTATCTATCTAATGACTGATATTTTTTCATTTCCCTGGTCCGTCACGGCCATTTCTAATTGAAAATTTGAATGGATTGAGAAGTAAATGTAGCTGTAAGTTTTGAAATTTAGAATCGTGGAGTTGAACTAATAATATTGCGTCGCGCGAGATATTTATATTTTCTCGGAATAAATTCATACGGTCGAAAAGGAGATATTTTCACACTATTTTGCTGATACGCTAGGCATTGGTGGAAGAAAATATTTCCTTCTCACATTTTACGAATTTTATAAGCGAAAGTTATGCATCCCATTTTCAACAGAATAGTTGTTAGCGAACCCAAATTGTTATCCTAATGCAGTGTAGATTGTAACTTAGCTTCTACGTCTACAGAATACTCAGCATGCCAACAATAGGTTATTTGGCAGGGGGTGACCAATCGCCAGTATGAAACATGCGGAAGGATCTCCACGTGAACCCTACAGGGTCATAAAGACACGTTAACGAAAACAATGTTTTTACATTCATACAGGTGGTGCCAGTCCTCCTGCTCCATGCAACCCGAGACAACAAAACGTATTACACTTGCATACGAAGCCAAAACTTGCCATCGTTAAGTAAAACAAAATGGTATAGCCATGCAAAATTAGAAAAAATAATGCCTTTATTAGGTTTCTTGGTTTGATATCTGTTGCTTATTTCACTTCTTTTTTTTAAATAAAGCGACCATTAGTTAGATGAATAATTATCATCATCAGGACTAAATAGTTATCCAACCAAGAAACCTTGAAATGGAATACCACACGGTTAAAAATAAATTGGTGAATTTTGTCCGTGAAATAAATTGCGTTGTTGTGGATTGGATGGACTTGCATACTGCGTGTGAAATTTTTCGGATGATTTGCGAGGATCACCCAATCACATGAGCATCAGCAGTAGGAAGTCAAGTCGAGAAGGCGGCCTGTGTGGAGACCAAAATGAGGGTTGGGTCTTTGTAAGAGAGATTCAAGGGTGGGATTCCATCGAAAAGTGCTCGGTCCTATTCGGGGAGGAAGTGATATGTAATGGTGGGAAAGTGAAAAATGGAAAATAGATTCATTCTCGCGCGGCGCAGTTCGGCTTCCCTCCTGCATAACGCGTCCCGGAACACCCGTTCCCATTAATCATTTATCCAGCCAGCAACCCCGCGTAGCGTCTGCGCGGCCGACGGAGGCGTTAATATCTTAATGCGTCGGGATGCTCTCATTGTAATGGCGCGAAGTGCTGCGGGAGAACTTCCCTCTCCGCCACCTCTCGGTCGGAGCGAATTTCCACCCATCTCATTTGGGTTTTGGACGACCATTTTCTCTCGAAGTGTTTAGTAATTTATCATCTATTCATTCCCGTCTAGCGAACTCTCCGCGTGTTGGAACGTTTTACAAATTTCTCCCTTTCGACAATTTGTCCTGCCATCCACGCGCCTCTTTCGTCTCTGCTTTCTCCTGCAAAATCGTCTTCAACTTCAGCGCACTACGAATCTCGTAGATGTGCCTTGCAGCGGTTGAGATTCCATATTCATTTCAGGAAATTTAGATTTTTAATCTAATGGCTAGTATATTGACCTATTTGCGAGATATGTACCGGGAACGTACAATGTACCCTTTACGAGCTTACGAAATCGTTATTTGTGATACATTGGGAAAAAATTGACCGCTTAGTCATTCAAAATGTTGGTGGTGTACAATTTAGATTAGCCAATAATTGCTAAGATGGAATTCAAAATCACTTTAAATCGTTTCCATTCTGATATTCTGCTCATGCGGAGAAAGCGTCTCCGGATAGGAATGGGATGGAAAAAGAAACGTGTGAATGGTGACTTATGAGTCTTTAAATAGGTGGTTTCCTATTTTTTCAGTTGCCTAAATAGAAAGATTATTACTCCTGGAGTACGTATTTCACGCTTATAGATTTTTAAACTACAATGTGTATTTTTCACGATTAAATGAAAAGTGAAAATTTTAAAGCGTGCGACAACGCGACGGCTAAGTGTGAATGCTAGGAAAAGCCCGTGTGACGTCATTCTGGTTCCGGCTGCCGCTGTGTGAGGCCACCTTGGTGCGAGGCTATGAGCGCCGCTACGATACAGGCTGCTAGCAGGTAGTAGAGTACCGTGCTAGCAGTTAGCGCTTGGCTCAGATAAGGATTATTAATACCCTGTCAAACGAAGGAAACTTTCCAACCATTGGCAATTTTAATAGGTGATTATTAAGAGATGTTTCCCTGAGCTCTGTGCCTCATTCATATATTGGTAATCTCAGGCGATGTAAAACTCCTGACTACTCCTATAGCATCTGGGTCCCTGTGACGTCACTTGGACTGGCATCGCATGAGCGCTAATCTGGTCTTTTTCAAATGAGGTTAAATTGACCATTAACATTCGTCTAAACTGGGATATTTAATACCTAATAATTTGTATGTTATGATTACACTAATGGTGGGTAATGAATCGCAATCAATGCCTTTCGTTTTATTTAATGAAGGTAACTACCCTATGTTATGTCATCCATCGCCTATTTCGTTCCTTCCTTGTTAAACGAATGCAAATTCTGTTTTCACTTGAATTCAAGTATCCAAAGGTAATATTTCTAATTGTAATAAGTCTACTTTTACCGTTTTTTTTGCGGAATCATTTTTTCGTCTTCGAGAAGCCTCTATTAAAGTAACTTGTAGTGCAACACGAGGAGGACAATTTATTTTATATGGTATTAAAATATTAACCAATTTATGCTAACAGTCCATGATCCCGAAAGTATTCGACCGAATATTTTGAGCCTAGCCCCGTCTCTAGTATATTCAACCCTTAACAATCACCACGCCACCAAATCGTAATCCATTGGTATTATTCATGAGAAGATATCACGGATTGGAGCAGCTCTAATTGTGACGGTAGGAAAGGAATCGGGACATTAACTACAAAAGTAATCCATTGAAATGCCCGAAGCCTTGCAGTCTGGAAATCACGAAAATTGTTTCCGAATCATTCATGGGATGAATAATTAACTTCCTTCATGGAAAGACCGTAATTCAAGGTGGGTTTTCATTGAAAAATAGTTGAGCGGGAGGTATTCTATCCGTTTCAGCGGAGTAGCCGGCATGAAAGCTTAAAAAGAGTCTCGCGTCAAATGTAACAATGCATGCGTTGCGCTGGTGATGCGACCAGCGGCAATCCATCATACTCGTTGGCCTCAGGACGAAGCTTTGGTCCAAGTCAGCGTCATCATGATGGTAGGAAGAGGTACGCTCACACAGTAGATGGATAGAGAATGAAATAAGGCTGGCGGGGAAGAGGTTGGTCGTCGGTCATATATTCTAGGGCTGCCCGTTGAATAACAAGCAAGTCGTATAGGCTGCGTCACGCCTTTTTTTATTTTCCTTGAATGAAATATTACGGCTACTATTTTTTATCCCAACTTGTAGGTGAGAGCAGCGTAAGCATATGAGAAAAATAGAAGTTGCAGCAAAATTGCTTAATATTAATTTGACCATTTAAAATTTTTGTTAACTTTCTGATGTAGGTAATTTTAATATTCTCATTAAAGCTATACTTTTATTTTCCTAGCTCAATAGCTTTGGGGTATGGAATATTGTGGATTTATAGCCCCCATACCATCTGAGTAACGTCGTCAAATACGAATCTACATTTATGAATATCTATTTATGAAGCGGTAATATTTTGTAAATCGTAGCCAGTATTGGGAAATGGTTTTGAGCGGGGTTGGCAACGGAAACTAAACGAAAGTCAAAACCAGTAAAATTTCAATAGTTTCGTTCCCGGGAGCGAAATGTAGAAACGAAACGAAAATGAATATTTACCTGGGGAGCTAAACTCAGAGTCGAAACGAAATCGGAGTCAAAACTACTTCGGGTCGAAACTAAACTAAAACCCTGGGACGAAACGAAAAGTAGATAATGTTTCGCACCGGAGGGACCACGTGCTTCAACTTCAAACGGTTTAGTTTCGACCCACACCACCGCACACACCGAGTACGAAGTATGGTTGAATGAAGTAGAGGTTCGGCCTACCGCTATTGGATGCATGGGGCAATCATATTTTTACCACTAAGGAGAACGGTGATCGCCCACTGGCCATTCGAATTTTAAGCTTCTTTTTTAACCTCTCCACACGTATGCCAATCGTAATGGGTCGAAACTATTCTCTCTTATCCCCCTCCACTCGACTTCTGGGATCGAAACTTAACTATGAGCAGCGGAGTGTCGTATAATTTAGTTTCATAACTCATTTTCTTTTGATAAAGTTTCGTCCCGGGTCGAAACTAAACTCCTTGGTGATTTCAATTTCGTGCGGGAACGAAACTAAACCTAGGCCTCGTATTTTCGTTTCCCTCCGGGTCGAAACGAAACATTTTCGTGTCTTTTCACTTGCCACCCCTGGCTTTGAGAGGTATCTCTAGTACTTCGAAATTTGATGTACAACAACAAACGTGGTAAAAAAATCCTCTGACACTTCGAGCTTTTTTTTTTCAAGGAGGGATTAAAATTAATTACATTCATTTACTTTTGAGCCCTGAGGATCGAAGAAAATTTGGATTAACTCTGGTAAAGAATAAAATTGATCATTTATAGTGGTGCCGACTCAATGGGGCCTGAGAGGGCCCGAGCCACCCCAAAAATTCGTTACAGATGTGAGGAAAAATGTGTCAGACTTGTCGATTTTCCCCGGAGTGTCCAGATATCGAGATTCGAGTGATCAGGGTTCTAATGTTGATCATATGACTCTTCCAGAATGCTTAAAAAACTTAAAATTCACTACATTTAAAAATTACCGGGGTAAGGTACCCGGTTTGGGCCCCCCAATATTTTTTGTAAGTCGGCACCCCTGATCATTATGTCTCCGAAACTCCAGAGAGAGAGTAGAGGTATAAAGATATTGATTATGATAGAAAAAAAATGTATCTTAAAAAGGAACTCAGAAAATAACGGTTTACCAACCTTTTCATGTGCACATGTATACATCGATGTATCAGGTAAAATATACCGGATACAGTGGAGCATAACTACCGTATACAGTGTGTTCATATTCGCTTTCATTCGCTGAGAGAGTCGGCCAGAGCCGTCCGTGTGTCTCCGTCTCTCTTCCTTTCGCTCGCATTGTGTGTTCCACTCGCATGACTTCACAAAGGAGAGCGTCCGAAACGAATGAAGAGCGGAAAGCGCGCTCAGAGTGAGTGAATGGAAGTCGTCCGAGCAGGGGAAATGTTACGGAGGGGAGCAAAGAGGGTGGACTACCGCCTCAGGCGACGGAAACTCGTCTCCGTCATAAATGCGCTTCTGAATTATCATAATACTAGACATGGTGATATTTTCCACAAAGGTTATAATAATCAAGCCCTCTAGTAAACTGCTCAACTCTGAAGTATCTGTTATATTCATCGTTGCTCGAGACTTTTCGAAGCCAATCATGGTAATGATAAATACAAGTCACGTTTCAAATAAGTAATTTCCATCGAAAGTTTCTCACAATGTGCATTCATCCCAATATGCATAAGCAGTTGCGAGTACTTACCGAATAAAATTTGATTCACAACTTCCAATTCCACTTTCCTTTGACTCGAATCGATTATTATGTACAAATTATGAGATTATTTAATATTTTCTTCATATCCATGGAACTAGAGTGAATTATTCATCCATCCTTTATAATCTTAATTAGCTTACACGTTTCCTTTCCCAATGACTCAATTAATTTGTATTGTAATTGAAATAATCATAGAAAGTTGAAATAGTCATAGCAATGTCTTTTTAGGATGTTGGCCACTGCGGTTGATTGGAAAGGGGCTGTTATATTTTTTTTGGTTCCTCCTTTAGTATTTCGCCTTATGTGACAATATTTTCCAAAAAAAAAACTCCAGTTTGTTCTAGGATGAACTTTTTTTCAACATTGATCTATGGAAGGAAATGTTTTCCGGAGTAATACTATTCATAAGTCATAGCGCATCAATGTGTCACAGGATCCGGACAAGCTTTTCTCGTCGATCAGAGTTAAAACGTTTCGGAAATAAGCCGTCAATTTTAACTTGAGAATGCGGATATGAGGATTGATAAGGCATATGTGTTTCGGGGAACGCCAGTCCCAACAGGAAGAAGTAACTCTGTTAACAGTAAGAAGTAATTCTGGTAACATGTATTTCAAATTCATACACATGCAGGTCGCCTTAGGCTAATATGCACACATAAATACAAATTTAAATAAAGAGACAGTTACATGTACACATGAAGTTCACACTGCAGTGGCCTGGAAATAGAATAATAGCCGAAAATACTTGTAAGAATTTCAACTCGATCAGGAGTCGAACCTTCTGCTTTCTAGGTAGATGCTCAGTCCACCAAGCTACCGAGATTACTACTATCGCCAATGTTTTCGGCCGTATGTGCCTATCTATCCTACTGCCTGAGTGAGTGCGTAATCCTTCATTGCATTTCCTCTTATGTGCTTTACTTCGCTGGTTGCGGGAACCGTGCCCAGAATCATCTCTTGGCCAAAAAATTGGGCTACATTTTGGGGGATTGGTTGCCTAAAACCGCTGCCGAAAACAAACAAATATATCGACGGCTAAGTTCTAACGACACGTATCTCAAAAATAGCTCCTTTCCATAGAGCAAAAAACGATTGATTTATTTTACTTTCACACTGAAATTAAAAACCAAAAGTTCATAAAACTGAAAAAGAAGCATTCATTTGCAAATAAAGAGTCGTTCTTTGCTTTTATTTTATTTTTTTAAAAGTTATTACACTTTGTTTAAGATACCCGTCTCAAACCGGCCGAAATTTCAGATACCTACGTGTTGCTAGAACTTAGCCATCGATATGCATGATATGTATGCACGTATGTGGCTTATTCTCCCAGATTGAATACATCTCGTAGTCGATACTCTGAGAAGATCGTCTAACTTCAATCACCTATTAATTGTAAACTTGGCCTCCCCCAATTTAATTCAATTTTACGTAAGCCGAAGTTAAAGCCCTTCGCGCTACTTAGGCGAGTCGCCGATGAGCGGCGGAGTATTATTACAAGTTCCGTCGCTGAGTGTGCAATGAGTTTTGATGCGTCCGAGATCGATCCTGCGTCTCCCGCCTCCGATGCCGTCTCTGTCGTGTCGTCCCTTCCATTCGTTGCGTGGAAATCGTATTCCTGCGTTCGCTCCTTTTGTTGCGCCCTGACTGGATTCGCTCCATCTCCACGTCAGATCAATATGGCTGGCGCGCTCCATTAGACATGTATAGCCGCGGTCCCCACATTCCGGCCTACTTGGCCTCAAAGGCATCGCCACAGAGCAGTTATCCACCGTCAAAGTGAACTCCCACAAAAGCGCGTACGAAGATCCTACTACTACTACTAGTGGAGAGTTTTAAAGTCGCTATTAGCAATTCCTATTGAGTGATAAGCGGAGCAGTGGAGTTTCAACTAGCATGTATGCTCGTTAGTTGCTTTCTCTCGGTGTTTCAATCATCTACATCTACATAAAGCCCCGCGAGCCGCCTAAAAGGCGAGTGGCAGGGGGTGTTAGAACACCAGCCGTGTATCTCGTTGTCGATGTTCTGGGAATATCTTCTGAAATCCTATTTCCTGTGTATTAATATTTTAATGTTTGCATTTTGCTAAATGTATTCCAATTTTCTCCTGTTTTATTTGCTAATGCGATAAAAACACTTTTTCGTAGAATTTTTGTTTCAAACTTCTGCGATTTTTAAGAGTTCGTGATTTGCAACGTTTTTACACTAAGTTCGGTAAACGATATTTGTATATATCTTGGGATTTATACTATAAAAAGTGTACTTTTTGCAACGTAAATTCTCGTCAATATATAATAGTTCCACAGGAAACTAGCAGAGAATGTCACTATAGAAAAAGACTTCGCAATTGTCTTGGCGGGTCTTGTTTTAACTTTTCGGGTAAGTAATTTAATATGAAATTGTATCTGTGTTGAATGGGTGCATAAGTATGCAATTTTTCACGTGTGGATGATCTGACGACCTGATATTTTTGACACAATTCCTAATTTATAGGAAGAAAGAGTCTTAAACACGAGAGGTAGGTACGTTGCGGTTCACTTTTGGGTACTCTTACAATTGCTTCAGCCACCAAACGCATGATTTCGAATGGAAATTGCTCTTCTTTGTAATTACAAAATATCGATTCTTTCACTTCCTTTAGCAATTTAGGCTTGTGAATCGCGCAATTTTCAATTGTGTTTGCGTAAGTTGAGAGAGTTTAATGCCAGCCGACCCAGACGGACGCTCTTGGCTTTTCGTTAAGCCTGGCGCCAAGTAACGTGGCGGTCTTATATATTTCCTTCACCAACCCCAATCCTTTGATATTACCGCCGAATATGTTATTAATATGCAGCCGGTTGGTTCCTTGTCCACCTTAACGTGAAATGCTCATGTAATTGACCGTGTGGGGATACGTGATTAAACTTTATTCTCTTGTTCGGTAAATATTTCCTTTCTCTCCAGCACCGGACTCACTTGTAATTCTCGCACTATAATTTCCGTGGTATTTACGAGTTACGTGGAGTACACACACAGGTTTACCAATCGAGTAGGTATTGCGAAGCGGAGAGTGAATTCGATTCGGCGCATTAAGCACGGTGCACGCGTGCGTCACGGGACGCCAGATAGAACTGAAGGTCTTTTCGGCTGTCGTCTCGAAATTTTTAAATAAGCCTCCTCGAAAGCTAGCCGCGAACCTGCTGTCCCAACTTAATTCTTAAAACCTCTCGGATGAGGGACAAGTATCCTAGATGAGCGTGGCGAATCAGTGATTCACTTCATTACAGCGCTGATATTTCGTTCTGCTTCGTCGTCTCCACCAGGAACTTGGCTGATCGCATACGGGTGTGGCGGAGTTGCCTGTAATTATTTTCAATCGAAAGTTTTCTTTCGTAAATGCTCAATACTAAGCTAGTTTTGATGCGCACATAAATATTGTAATTTTGGTAGGTTAGTGTAGAACTTTTTATAAACTCAGATTGTATGAAATAGAAAAAGTGTAATGAACCACCCGTCCTAGTGGGTCCTCTATCGGAAAGAAAGAAATAGTCAAGCTTGGCCTATTTGTATAATAGCTTTTATATCTACGATTGAGTTTTAGGTGCGCGTAACATTTAAATGCAGAATGCCCTTTTGATAGTTTATTTTTTCATACAACATTTTTATGCGTAATGCAGGAAAAACTAACACGATGTGCCGAAAAGAGTAGGTACTCTAAATAAGTAACTGTTGGGGGAAAACATCTTTCCACAGTTTTTATTCGTGTTTTAATAGCCTTTGCGGGGAGACGAAGTTTTTTTCACGCAAGTGGTAGTTTTGTTAATCCATGTTTTAGTTTCGGCAAGGGGGGGTTTTGGATCGGAAAATTTTCCATGCTCCAAATGATTAACATGTGGTTGGATACTTCCACAATTATTTATACTTACTATTCCACAAGCCGTATCAATAATCGTGAGGCGGATGGTACTAGGAATCTAACCGTTATGTTAGTGTTTAGATGATGTCATAATTTTAAACTACGTACCTCGGAAGAAAAACTTATTCCAATTTCTATTTTTAGGCCGAGTATCTTATGAAACCTTTTCCGACTGTAATTCCCTGCGACTTTCAAATTAATTGATTAATAAATATTTAATTTTTTTCATTCCTTACAAGGGTTACCGCATGTGCATAGTTTTGAAAGCAATTTTGCATGGGTCAAATTTTCTGTTGAATTCAAACTTTCTCATTGCTCATCAGCTTTAATTTTAGTTCTTTATTGCTCTGTGGTTGTATCGATTCCTTTATTTTTCCGTACATCCCTCTTATTTAATTTTTTATCGGACGGACCTAGAATTACAGTGCGGTTCTAACATTAAGTCCTCTGCGTAACTCTGAAAATCGTACGTCTGTCAGAGTAAATTCGCTGCAATAAAGAAACCTTACGATGCGTCGTATAACATTATATTACGTGGCAAGTTCATGGGTTTTTATGGGGAATATTTTGAATTCATATTCTGAGCAGCGTCAGTTTTTTTTATGCCGACCACTAGTTACGCATTGAGTATGGACTAGTATTATACTCGGAGTCCATTTGGTCGCCTGGGTTTCCAATTTTGCGAGACGAAAGCACAATGCACCCCCTTTGCAATCGTCGAAACTACTCGCGCGTGGATGCAGGGACGTTCATTCAGTCCGCGGAAGCGAAGGTATGGGTCGCACTCTCCGTGGTCGGTCAGAGTCTGATTCGCAGACGGCGCCATGACGAGGCGCCAGCAGTGGTTCGGACTTTCCTCGCCAGAATTCCAGAGGCAGCTACATTGAGGAGCGGGTGAAAAGATGAAATAAAAAAATGGAATGGAGCATTGGCTATTCTCATTTGTATGCATGCCGAAAAAAAGATACAATGGAGTCTCGGAGAATTGAAAACGCGGCGTTTGGACTTGGAGGATGCATTGAGTGAGTTGTCTCTTCCTCCATTCGACGTAAAATTTGATGCTAAATATGCCGTGTATAAAGATAAAACAAAATTTGTAAGTTCGATATGAAAAATATACGCGGAGACATAGGTTTTATCGCTATATGCGATGTTATTGCGAGCCACTGAACGTTGATAAAAAACTCTTTTGAAAATAAATAATATGTATAAGGTAGTGTATCGCTTTAAAAAAAATAATGGAAATGGGTTCTAAGTCAACAACATGTAGCATTCTGTAAGCTTTAAAATGGCACCACTTACCCTCCCTGCACGATCTTACTTCCTTATCATATACTATATTCGTAGATGAAATAATGATCAGTGGTATATGCGTGAACTAAATGGGGTATGGCAGGGGCGCAGCTAGGAATTAAGGCCAGGGGGTGTTTTAGGCCCAACTAATACTTAGGGGTATGGGGGTATTGCATACCTACCAGGGTAAGCAGGAGTTTCGAGGGCCGTCCTCCAGAAAAATTTGAAGAATAATTGGCGAATTGAATTCAAAATGGCGAGTTTTACGGCTTTCTGAGGAATATTTGATTGATCCTAACACTATTCTATAATTAATACTGATCCAAATAAGTAAAATGGATTTAACTTAAAAATTTCTCTTATCTCTGGGGGGGGGGGGGGGGGTTTATTCCCCAAAACCCCCCCTCGCTGCGCCACTGGGGTATGGATCCCCAAGGTATGAGGCCGGAATAGCAAACGAAATATTGGACATTCACTTTGCGCGTCCAAGTTTAAGTGCTTCCATAATTACTATGCAATTGGAACGTAAACGTTGCAATCGCATCTTCATTATAAGTATAAGAGATATACATATAATTAAGAACCATGATTCTTGGTAACATTGTAAAGAATTTGTTGCGAAACATGAGTGCGTGTGAAATGATGACCAACCGTCTGCCGAGGGCGCCCCTAACGGGAACTATGCGCGAGCAATTATTTATGAGCACGTACAAACTTTCCTCTTCGATTTTTTCCTCCGGTCGTCATGAGGATGAAACCACGCACGTGTCTGCCGGAGCAGAACTTTTTCCTGCGGCCCTTTATCAAATATGCACGCGCAGTGGAGGCAGAACGGACGGACCGAAAATTCTCCTCTCCACCCACAAAATTCTGCACAATCCCTCCTACCACCCACACCACATCACCACCTTCTATTGCAAGACGCTCTCATTACCCTGCGGTTCTCATTATTACCAATCAACCAGTTTTTTTAGTTGAAAAACACGGTGACTGAAATTTAAATTTGTTATTAGGGCGTGTTTAGTAGCAAGTAGCATATCCATCATCACCAGTAGCTAAAGGTGCTTTTACACTGTCGTGTTTATGTAATATTGTAACATATTACAGAAAAACGTTACATATAACATGTTTTACAAAAAAGTTACAAATCCCTGTAACAGTTTGCATGTAAACTTGTGTTACATAACAAACATTCGTGTTGCACAACGAGTTTTGGTTCCCCGCACGAAGTGGGAAAATGTGTAACATGTGTATAGATAAGAGGTGAGGCGCATGGTGGGGGTAGCCACTTGACGAGTGGGCTAGGACTGAATCTGTAAAATGTTATTTGTGCATTTTTGGCTCCGCTGGACTTTTGTTATAAAACAAATGTTATATAAAACAAATGTTACGAGTAACTTGTTACATATAACATGTTGATATAACATGTTGCATAGTGTAATCGCACCCTAATAGTACGAAAATCTCGTTTGCCGAAGCTCTCCATTCAATTCCCCAATCGGTAAATTCTTTTGCACTTACATTATTCTTCTGTTTTTCGTCCGTCGTCCCCTTTCCCATTTATTTCTTCAAAGGCAAATATGGGTGAATTAAATCGAGTTACTCGAGTATGTGGTTTAGAATGTGTAAAACGGTTTGTTGACGTCGGAAGGGTATTGAAAAATAATAGAAAATTTCTTAATTTATTGTCAATTTTATCATTTTCACGTTCATTTTGTTTCAAAGCCTTTTTTATCCTTAAAATACTTCGGTGACCACAAAAATTCTTGGTGATAGGCCGCTAAACAATCAAATCAACCTTTTACCGTGGTCGCCATAACGTTGGTTCATCTGCATGAGGAGGACTCTAAGGTGTTATGTGTGTCACAAAAAAAGAGAAAATTACTATTAACCTTCTATGGTATGGCTTCACTTGGTAACTTACGTTCACTAGGACCTTAAATTTGAATTCCATACCAAAATGAAAACTGACATCTTTTTGGCCAATATTTCATTGATAGTCATGCCGTCGCGAAGATTTTATTGCTTTGTACATACTGGCCATGCCCTGCTCTACCGTCTTTGCCTACGTAAGATGCGCATAAAACCTCGATGGCAAATACAGGAAAACTACGAAAACTCTTTTTAGATTTCCTCTGCAACCATGACTTTTGTGTGCCACTGAATACATGTATTACATTATTCGCCTTAATCGTGTTTCGACGAATAATTTAATATATTATTAGTTTGATTACCCTCATATATAATCACCTCATATACGTCATAACCTCATATATATCATAACCTCATATATAATATAACCTCATATATAATCACCTTGATAATGTTACGCTGTAACGAAACCATGGTCGGTCTCAATAAATTACCATGTGGAAATAGCAAAGTTGTTGATCCTTCTATTCCTTCTACTCCTGCGTTTATATATTAGGTCAACTAATTGCTCAAATTTACGAAGATCACGTTTTCAACTTGTATTGGGATGGGGCACTGCAAAGCTGTAGCATTGGTCTAGTGTAAGAGGGGGTGGGAATAGGAAGTGCGGCTACACCCCCTCCTCCGCCCCCCAGCATGAAGACTTCTTCCTCGACGTTTAATATGCGCGACTCAACGTTTATTGGGCGGGTAGCTTCCCTCCTCCCCTTCCCTTTGCTCCGCTCTTTTCCCGCGCGTAGTAATAATAGGTCTTGCATCTCTTTGGTGTATAATCAATGCCAACCCTGCCCTTCTACCTCCTGTCAGCTACATGATGCCGAACCAATTGCCTGCCGACTGCCAAACAACGCACATGACGTCGCTATTTACTGCCTCTCGTGATCGCTGCATAGGATTATCTCGGATTCAGTATGGTTAGACAGACTTCATGAACTCATGTGTCATCATTTGCAAATACATCCGATTCAAATTAAAATCCTCCATTAAAGCTGTACATTCAAATTCATTTCTCCATGCCGACTTCGGATTGGGGCGGTGCAAATAGGGCGAAGTACTCGCCTGCTAATCCAAAGGTCGCGGTTTCAAGTCTCGCCTGGTTCAGCTACCTTAATCCAGGGTCTGTTTTTTCTTGGATGTGTAGTTGATAATTGTGGGGATCTTAGACGTTAAGGCTATTGCGAGCTGTTATCGGGCTATGTGAAATGAATAAATGAAAATTAACAACATATTGGGATGAGTTTGGCATGGTTAATATTGTATAAGGAACCCATCCTGTGGGCCCGGGTTCAAATCCCCGCTGTTGAAGATATATTTCAGAGACTTTGATCCCTGCCTAAGTGCTTAGTGAAGGGAACGTCAAATATGTTCATCTCTCCGTCCGTCTGATGGGACATTAAACTGTGGTTCCATTGTAGCCTTTTGTTAAGAGCCGGCTTCCAGCACCAGGTTTCCTTCCGCAATTACCTCCCTATCCTTCCCTGTTGCGCGAATTATTTCCTCACATGATTGTCGCTTACTCCAGGTGCCATGCCTTACCAATACGGACTCGGGAAATATTGGTGATCTGTGAGGAATTTGCTTCCCAATGGGATGTTGTCTTCTGAATATTTTTCGTTCTTTTAGAACTAACTAATAGTGAAATCTCTAGGCGAGAAAATCTACCCTCAGTATCTCCTCGACTCCAAAGTATTTTACTGATAATTGTTCCATCTGTTTTATTGCCAGCACATTTGAAACAGTTTAACTTCAGCTACTTCTTTACTGCAGCCGTTTTTTCCTTAATTATAATAAAGTAGTGGCAGTAGTAAATATAATTAGTATTTGTTTCAATGTGAAAAATGCGAATGATTTTCTTCTACGGTCTCAGCTTTCGTGAGATGAATGAAGGGAAATTTATCTGTTGTTTGACGTTGTTACCTTACAACATTTCCGTCTTTTGCGAAACGATTTTTAAGTGACCTTTACTTGAAGAAGTGTTACTGTTCTTAGTGAACCGCAAAGCAATGTTGTCGCAATGAATTTTTTGATCGGAAGAGCTTATTGAAAGATTTTGCTGCGGTTTGCAAGCAATAACAGGTCGATCGCTAATTTTAATTCTTACATGATGACTCCTCGATTTTTCAGCTCAGTGCTCAAGTTTTATGATTGCTCAATGTTTCAACATGCATCTTTGCTCAGACTACTTGTAGTGCAGATATTTTCGCCCCTGCGATGTTGTTTTATTTTCCTCTAAAGGGAAAAAATGAACTCGTACAGTAATTGATTTATTCCCACGGTTGTGTGCGTTCAGGCAGATCCGACCTCGTGAGATTGGTTCACCCCGAAATTTAATTTTCCTCCGCTTCGCCCGTTTTCCGCATCTCGAATTCGTGCGTCGGCCATTTCAATCGCAAAGGCCTTCGCCTCGTGACCGCAACTCGCCGCGAATTCCCCGTGCCGCCGAAGCTGCAAAAGAAAATTATTCTTTCTTCCGTATTTCGGGCAAAAAAAAAACTTTTTTTTAAAACTCTGCTTCCACTGTTGATATCCTTCCATTATAAAATGTATTGATAGGCTACATCGCATTTTTTATTAAGTATGTGATATAGTTTTCAAATCCACACTTATGCTTTTTTTAGAATCATTTAAAATGCAATCTAACTTAGCTGCTTTAGTAATATATTATTTTTTCGGATTTTACATTATGTGTTATCTTAGTTTTGTTTAACAGTCATTTAACGGTTGCCGATTCAATTTTGTGGAATTTCGATGTAATTTCTATACAGCGTTCTTTTCATCCAAGCGGTCACGACCTGTGCCAACATCAAGGATATGATCCCCGAACACTTTGTAACCTTGTCTATATTAAAGTTAACATTACATTCTGCAAATTCCAATTTTAAAATGGTAAAGAGCCAAAACCAATCTCTCGTATGTGCAAGTCCAGGCGTCGTTTGAATCAAGTGAAGATGTTTTCGGGTATTTGGTTGGTTTGGTGTTTGGAAATCCCTCTATTAGCCAGCATCCTCTGGCCAGTGAGCATGCTTAAGTATCGTGTGGACGAATATCAAAATTTATTATAATAATTACATATCACTACTAGTAGGTTATTGCCTAGTGGCAATATTAGATTTCAACACATGAATGACAAATCTACCTATCTAGTAAGTAACTAAGTAAAGGAACAGCAAATACAGCTATTGTAGAAAAGTATAATACATTAATTCTAATATCTTACAGCTAACAATTTATCGTATATATAGTGGGTGTGGCGAAGAATGGAGAAGGTGATGGTGAGGAGGAGGAAGGAGAAAGTGCTGGATATGGTGGATGAGGAGAGGTAGCTTTTAGATGAGATACGGAGGAGACAGAAGGTATGGATGGAGTTAGTGCTTAGCGGGGAGGGGATGTTGAAAATGGTTTTAGAGGGTAGAATGTTAGGGAAACGAGGGAGGGGAAGGAAAAGAATAGGATTTTTTAGATAGATTGAAAGGGATTAGGCCATACAGTGAATTAAAGAAGGCAGTGCTGGAAGGAAAGGGAGGCTTCCAGATCACTTCTTGAGCACTCCATGGAAACCTACCTTAATCGGTAGAATACTATAATTATAATAGTTTTTGTCATGGAAATTCATTATGGATTTCATAGCCGTTTTCGTTGCGGGATTGAAATATTACATTTAAGATCCTGCCTTTCATGTCTTCCAGCCGTTTAGGCAATTTCAATCGCGGCAGAGCCTGTGCGTGTGGTTTCGTGCTGTAATCCCTCCCCTCTCCCCTACACTTGGCCTGTCGAAACGTGACCTGCGTGGGCGACCGCCCCGGGCCAAGAAGGCAGGTGAGGGAGGTTGTTGCCCACCGGGCGATGTAGCTGCTTCCCGGAGGGCTGACCTCTCCGTGTCACGGAATATCCGCGCTCCTTTCCCACGCAAGCCAGATGGACGTCCGAGGGGAATATTGCCTGCTTGTTTGGGGTCCAGGCCTCTAATGCCGCGAGGAATCTCGTGGTGGAATTACGGGGGAAGTGCGAAAGGCGTAAAATGGCCTTTTAATGCGGGGGAGACGCGCCTCGTGTGGTGAGGTGTTAACGGAGTCACACTTGCTAGCGCTAGGCGCCTCTGCCTAACCCAACCAACCGTGAGGGTTTCTTCTTTTTTTTTAGAATAGTTTATTGGCCCTTTTTTATCTTGAAGGAGGAGATGGGTTAACTTAGCCTCTGGGGTCATCGCTGCTGTCAAATTTCTCATAGTCACTCGTTCCGCTATTCTCACGAACTGCCTCTTTATGCCAGTTGCCCCGTCACGGATCCTGGTAGAAAAACCCTAACGGTTGGGTAGCTTTTAGCATGTATTGCATGAAGATTATGTATGTATTTCAGTTAGGTAACGAGAAAACTCTTCGGGCGATGTAATCAAAATCTTATTTTATTTCGCAAATTTTTTTAACTTAGATATTGACTTAAAAATAATTTTGACTCCCATTATTCTCAAGAATTCTGTTGATCGATGCTTATTGTTCATAGTTTTCAGGATGTTTTTTCATGATAAGTTGAGATAAGCTTTTGAGATTTCTGTGCACTTCAACTTCTCCACTGAGAACTCCAACTTCAGCAGCTTAGAATAACGCAGAGGTTTGTCTTTAGTCTCCTTTGGTCTTCAGGGAATAGTAAACTCCTAAAAATAAGGCACATGAACATGTGGAGAATATGTCGCTTTTCCTGGTGACTTTGCACTATATTGAATGCATTCATTTTAATTGGGATTTCGGCTAAGCGTTTTGATTCTTGATTATCTATGCTTGAACTCGAGAGATATACATTTGCATATTTCACATCTGAAAACAGATCATTTTCTACTCGTTAATAAAAAAAAATAATTAAAATAAGTTTGTTGTTTATAATTTTAAACTTTTATAAAACTGCTAATTTAATGTTCACAATCCATGCGATTTCGTTTCAACAATGAATAACAGTCATTAAGATTTATTCAGTCAACACATTCAAAGGAAATAAATTTTTTTGCAGTAAATGTACCTATTTCTGGTGATTGTTATGGCCTTTTCAAACATAGCAGGCGTTATGTTCGCAATTTATTCCTGGATGTTGTTCTTTTAATCTTGTAGGGTCCGTGAACGGTTCACATAAACATGGGATAACAGAAAACCCCATAGGAAAAAATCACAAGAGACTGATCGGGAGATCAGGCTGGCCACTGGAAATCGCCCCTGATTGAGATAAGGTGTTCTGGGAACTGTTCCCTCAAAACAGCCATCGATGTCCTTGCAGTGTGTGCTGTTGCATCGTCTTGTTGGAACCAAATGTCCCCAAGTCTAACCCATTTAGCCGTGGGGAAAAGAATTCCTGTAACATTTCCAGCATGTTACACGAGTTAGGATGGGAATCTTTACAGGAGCGTAGATCGAAGTATAGACTTAACTTACTTAGGAAATTCGAAGAAGATATTTTCTCAGACGACGTGAATCACATCCTTCGTTTACCATCGTACTATAGTGGAAGTGATCATGAGAATAAAATAAAAGAAATAGACTGAAAAACAGAGAGATTTAAAATGTCAATCTTCCCTCGTTCTATTAAGGATAGCAACGTGTCTCAATTGATACGATTAATGGCGTCGCTCTCTAGGATCACTCCTTGCATGTTTTTTCATAGTTCTAACCTTGCATGTATTTTCTTAAGGAATTACTAATCATTAGCAATTTTTTATGAATAAGCATGTATATTTTTCTAGTGTGCGTAATATTTCTATGACCGTGCGGTGTGCATGTGGCGGTCCTCTTGCATGCTGCATGTAGGTGATTGGTCACCCCCTGCCAAACACCCTAGAGGGTATTATGTAGATGTAGAGCATTCCTGCTGGGTTGCGATCACAGAAAATCCGCTCGAAAAGTAGGCCTCAACGGCAAACGCACGCTCCTCACTATTCCAACGCATGATGGTGACTGAACTGTTCCTCGATAAAACTTTATAGCACTCCCTGTCGAACAAGACCACAAGCGCTCAGCTACGACACCAACTGACCTAATGCCGCGCATTACAAAAAAGGAAATTATGCTACCCCACCCTGTGTATGCGTTTCGACCGTTGTTTTTGTAGCCCCCTCTCTTTTGTAGCCCGCAGGTGATGGTCATAAATGATTGATAAAATCAGTGAAATTTTCAGTAGTCGTTAGTGTTGGAGGAGGGATTTTAATCAGAGATTTACGTTTGAGAACCAATGAGAAGTGATCCAGATATTTCAGTTTTTTTAGAAATCGTTGATGCTGATTACCTCACTATGTCCTGAAATCCACGAACTTATTTTACATTGTACTTCTCAGCCTTTTTGTTTAGATACTAAGCGCTATCACATCTCTCCGTCATATTTATATGGAAGCTGATGCAGTGAAGCATGTCGTTTACGAGTGAATGTGCCCCATATTTTGGTCATTTTATTACCATTATTGAAATCGAGCTGAACCCCAATCTAGTTGATATGGAGAAAAGAGATGCTTCAAAAGGCAACTGCATTGAAGACGCTGGCAAACTTTATTTCCCTCGAACGAACTTGCCTACCTTCTCCATTGAGAGCTCGTAAATTGTGCATTTTAAGACTCCGTTGGTTTATTCGTTGGTTTGCTCACTCCGCCCTGCGAATTTCGCTGAATGCGGAGCACATCCCTTGATCATCTTATCGGCAAAACGCTTGCAAAAAATCCACCCTCTCAGACGTGCCTAGTAAATTTTCTGCTCAATGCCTCTACCCATGTTTTTCCTTATGGACGCTGACCGTTTTTCTTAGGTAACATATTTTTCACCCTCAAACATTACCATTCCTTTCGTAGCATAAAACTCCATACTGTTGCGTTTTCGTAGCCACGGAATAGTCTTTTTAGAATGTTGGCCTCAGGAAGTCCGAATATTTATTTATGATATACTTCAATAAAATTTCAGCTCAAAACCCTATGGAAATCTCTTCCGTACCTGTGGTTTCAGACGAAAGATAAGGCATTTTTCTGTCGATCCTAGCTATACGTTTTTTTTTACGACGTAACGTATGAAAATCCGTAAAAATACGTTTTTTTTATAATCTTTTGGCTAGTATTTCACATTACACCGTAAAAAAATGATGAAAGAGCCGTTTGCTAGCTTTAGAGCCCCTTCTAATATTTGAAATTCGGGCCTCAAATGAGTGTACTATACAATGCCGACGGAGTAAGTAGATCATGAGTAATTTTCTGATTCCCCCCCCTATGTATGTGCGAGCATGTGGCGAGGTAGGTTCCTACGTTTTGGGCGCGTGTTCCGAAGTTCCTTTCCGGTCCAAATGCGTGCTGAATAGAGTTGAGCTAATATCCCTCTCCAGTTACGGCGCTTTATATGTGCGGCACAATGACTCCGTGGTCAAATGGGGCCAATCGAAGCGTATTTAGCGAGATAAATGCGGCGCTAATCGTTCCTCTGAATACGATTCGATTGTGTTGTGCATATGAGTAGTAGTCCATTTAGTGATTACCAACCTCCCCTCCCCCCTCTCCGATCGACGATTGTAGTTTTCCCCTCGCCTGATCAGCGCATTCATTAACGAGCCGTATCTGTGTCAGGCATGGCACCAACAAATTGGTGCCTATTTCCCCGGGATTTTATTCGGCCATATTGCTTCGATGTCCGTCAACTCTCTCATCGCTTACGTGAATGTAAATCCAATCGTGAAAATATCCGAACCCACATTCGCAGATACCTTTTTCTATTACTTTACCGCTTCTCAAACACACAATACCTATTAAAATGCAAACCAGCATTTTAATTATTTCCACTGCGTAAAATAATAATTTAAATGTTTTATTTAGGCACTAAATCCATAATTAAATATGTTGCATCAAAAATTTACACCCGTGGATGGGGTAAATTCTGCTGAATGTGCAAATTAATGTTTCAGGCGCATCAAAATAAAATTGGCTTAAAAATAACGATGGCTTGTTGCTAATCATGAATGAGAAGGTAGGTCTCAATGTTTTACTACCAGTACTGGGTTAGTTAATTTATTTCAGGTCTCTGTAAGTATAGGGATATCTGTGTAACCAACGGCAAGATTTGTATATATGGTTGATTGGTATGACGGTGATTAATATGGAAGGGGTCGTGCGCCCATCAAAATTTATGTAATAACGGATAAATAATAGGTATAAGAGGCATAGTACATAATATTGATCGAAAGCGTAATATATTTACTGTATCATTATGCAGTCGATAACGGACTTTTGGGAAAAACTATTGTTTCACAAGGGGTGGTGATATACTGGCAACCCTTTTGTGGAAGTTATGGGTTGCAGTTGACTGACATACATTTCTGAACTTGATCGAATACATTTTCAAACAAGGTACACATGCCACATAATTCTTCAGAAAAATGGTTACAGTAAGTATGTTATGAGTTTATAGCGGCAAGTGATGTCCACTAGCGTTACCCCTTTACACAAGAGGGATTACTTCAATTCATACATTTTTCAACTCGATGACGACGTTATCAACGTATCATCCATAGGGTCAGCTGTCTATTTTTTCGTCGCAAGTAGCCCGAGAATATAGACTGGGACATTCTACGTGAGCATGTATGGTATATTAAAAATAGTAGTATCGTAGTAAAATATCGTACATAACTTTTCCAAAATTGCCTAACATTTGGTAGAGGGACGTTCTCCTCCGTTCTCCCGTCTGAGGCCGTCCACCCCAATGCAGGCGGCCGTGGGATGAATTTCTACCCCCAAAACCCCCACCCCTAGTATCTCCACCCCTTGGACACCGCTCGTCATCCCCAGTCCGCCTCATCGAGGAAAATTGGAAAAAAAATGAAAAGAGGAAGGCGCTGTTCGGACAACTTCCTTTTTTTGTGTGTCCCGCGTCACGAAACGCGGATCTGGACTCGCAACCCCCATTTCGATTCCATATCGATAGACGGAGCCCTCTTCCTGCATAACCTCATGCGCCCCACCCCCTGTCCGAGAAAGGTTGGGGGATGGGGGTTGAGATTGGTGGGTTAATCTCTTTTCGGAGCGCCGTGTTTGTGCTCGCTCTCTATGTATTTACGATTGCTCCCTGTTCCCAGTCTTCCACAACGAAATAAACTACACAGTTCAATGTCTCAATTCGCCCCTTAAACTGCCTCAAAAAAGAACTTCATGGACAAGTACGTCAGATGTAATTTACATAGTTTCCTAAGCGAAAGAAATAATACTCTCACTGATATTCTTCCTCTGGAGCTGCTGGTTAACGACTTGGGATGGAGGGTATTAATGTAAATGGAAACATTTTTCTTAATTTTGATATGTTCGTTTCACGTGTAGCTTATTAACCAAAACTATGAATCAGAAAAACCATTAATTAATGTTTTTGTGCTTTGACTTTCTGGTTCATGTAAGATCATAGTCTATATTTTGTGCTATATATTAAAAATTATTTTTTTTATCGTAAAAAAATTAAGAATATTAAATTTTAATCAATGTGCCAATCAGGTCGTAAATTTATTTTTAAAATATGACCTTATAGATTTTAATAAAAAATGAATTCTTTCAGTAAAAACACTATAAACTATCTTTTAGCATTTACTTCGTTTAATTTTCTATTGGTACATTGATTAATATAATTACTTTATGAGCAAGCCCACATATATTATTTACAAGGATGCGTACAGTACCTCCAATTTTTAACCCAATTTATTAAATCTCAAGGAAGGATAAAAAACACCTAGCCCCAAAACTCCACAAATTCTTCTCCGATTGTCGTGGAATATTGCTTGCAACTCTTTCTGGTGCAATTGGAAATCGAAATGGTAATCTTGTATTTTTATCCTTCTTGCTTTTATGGTTCATACTTGAGTCCTGTCCATCTTAGAAATAATTTTCGCTTCTCGTTTCAATTATGTTCATCTTGCAGCTACCGCCCTCTAAAGTCACTTCCACCAACTCCATTTCTCCGTCATTGAACTCTTTAACTCTGCCTCGCAATCTTTCCATCTTCCATGAGATTTCTTCTCATCCTTCGTTTTTCGAGCTTTCATTATTTCACCGCCGTGGATCCCCACTATTTTGCATATTCGTGACGACTTTTTTCGTCAGTTAGTAAAACACAGGGAAAAAAATAACGGAACAGGCAATTGGATGTTTTCGTGAAAATTCTAAATCGACGATTTAAACTCTTGCGAACTTGAATTTCGGAAAATGTGACGTCATTTAACAGCCTTTTCATTAATTTCATCATTTTTAGTGGGACAATATTTTATTTAAATGTTTGTATGTTATTACATCATGAATCGATTAATTATTTCTTCACCAGAGTTTTATTCAGTTTTAATGATTTTCCTATCACTTAATTATTGCTAGTGTTAAGCTTTTTTTTACAAATTGTTAACAATTACGGTTATTTTATCATATTTACATCACCTTTTTTATTTTTAAGGGAAGTAGCCCGTTAATGTCAATAAAAAAAGCTCCATTTTTTCCACTTTCAAATTATTAACTAATCTCATTGGCTTTCAATGCAAAATGCCAGTATTTAGTGCGTACCTTGATCTAAAAGATAATGGCTCAATGTGAAATATTTAGTTTTTCTTTCGAAATATATTCGATTGCGAAGCACAACTCCGGACATATTGATGAATTTCTCTCAAGTGTGCCCCCAGGAGGGATACTATTAATCCGGACTAGGCTGTAAATGATACGTTTCACCAATAGCACAAATATAGAAAGCCTGGCTATGCAATAAAAGGTTTAAAATTGAAAACAGAGTCAACTCTCCATCAAGGGATTGCGATGCTTCCACCAATTGTTTCCTCAGATTTTAAGTAATTACGTTCTCATATTCGCAGTAATTACATTCGAAAATACATTTATTTTATAGAAATGCATGCATTCATAAGAAATTGGGCAATATTTCTTAGCAGTTACACTTATGTTCTAACAAATGGCGCATGAAATATTTAAGAAGTATGCATGTGTACTATCGTAAATTGGGGGCAGATGGTGGTTAGCAAAATTTATTCTTATTCTCACAGTACTTTCTGTTTCGCTTTTCTTGAAATTTCAGTTCACTTTAAGATTAGAATTCTTATTTGAAGTCCTCTCGCAGCTGCGTCACGGGGGTTGCATCTTTCGACAGTGGCCTCATAAAAGGCGGTTCGTGGACTCTCCGCTTCGCATGTCCGGAGTTGTGCTTCGCAATCAGCGAGAGTCATTAATGGCTCATAAACCACTTCAGAGCATGGAAATTAATTGCCCCAGCCTCCTCATTTAGCTATCATAAATGGTGGGAGAAACTGCGTCTTCCTCACAATTAGCGTCCTGCTCATCTACTTTGACCACTTGTTCTTCGTTATAACTCAACAGGCACAAGGATGGTTTATCCCACACATCTTGATGGTTATACGTTTGAAATTAATGCTAATTATTGGATTTTAATTATTTTATTGTATATTCTATTGAAAAATTGACAGTCCTACGTAATTTATAACTTTTTTATATTGTTTTTCCCATCCCAGTTTCTCACATGCGCGCAAAAATGATATGTTATATGTTTTGCTGCTCAAAATATTTAGAAAATTCTAGATCTGAATATGTTTCATTGAACAGGCATTTAAGTTTTCTTCCATTAGTGTATGTCAAAATTTTTCCGCATTCAGGTTATACACTCTAATCTAATATTTTAATATGCTAGAATTTATTTTTGAGATATTTGAAATTTCAAGGACGGCATGCAATTAAATTGCATTGTAGTCTGCGCATTATTCTTCTCTTGCACGTTATAAAATATGCTCGGATTGAAAAGCAACCCTGAAAGAAGTAGGTAGACTTTTCCCTTGATCTATCTGTCACGAAGACATCGTCATTTCTTTGCAACGCGTCAGACTTGTTATATATCTTACATTTGGAAGGTTAGATTCAATTTTTATCCAGGGTCATACAACATTTAGTAATTTATATTAAGAGGTATTCAATGCGTAGTCCTCGGCAATGCGCATAAATCAAGTTCTGATTCAAATCTATTTTCCAGAATTTTGGTAGTCAGAAATTATCGTGCTAGAAGACCTGCTTTGAATATATTTTCGGAATTGCATTAAGTTAAGCGTAAAAACTTATGTTATTGAGGTATTTTAATTCTTGTGACGTAGGTTTGATGTGTTTACTTAAATATGAAAAATAATTTACGAAGTTACATTTTTAAAATAGTATTTAATGAAGGGAATAAGTGATGTAGTAAACTCTAGTGAAGCATTCTTATTCCATTCATGCATCAAGGTATGCCGGGAAATTTTTGTTTAAAACAATTCAGTCTCTTCTCCAAGAGACCAAGATGCTCTGCCGATCCAATGGCTTTTGGGATCGACTCATCAAAGAGTCTATTGAAAATGGAGTGGCCAAGAATACCATCAACAGAGATTCCGGATATGCTTTGAGCAGCACTTGGAAACCTGTGCTCAAGACTATACAAAAGTCTAGGCAAAACCATCACGCCAGCCAATCAGAGCATGCCGCTGACGAAAGCCACTCAGCAGTCACCTGACCACCGGAGTGACTGTATGTAAGCAAGTCAAAATTCTCACTCGACATTCACAGCCCTGAGGACGATGGCCGAGTCGTGTATCGAAACGTCGGCAGTCATGGAGTTCCTGACCCGGTGGCGATCCCGAGAACTCTTCACTCACTCTCTTCTCGTTAGGCTGGTTTTTAACGAACACCACTTTACATTAAACAAGTTTTGATCTTTGATAGGGAGGGAATATGGCTTGCGCTAATGGACGTGGGTCTCACCTCTTTCATTCGTATTATTCATCTGTCTAATTACTGTGGCAGCATTCCGAGGCTCTCAAAAGTCGGAGAATTCACGTGGCACTCCAAAGAGTTAGTTGGAACAGCTTTGATGGTATCCCTGTCCTTTTCCCACGCCACAATATTACAGCAAAATCAGCGGGTCTTTCACCGTGACCAATTATGGAAATTTTTCGTTTTATATGATGAGTCTATGATGTTAATCGCGTCGACTGCTGGTGAATGCTAAGGATAAAGGTTTATTGATAGGAATCGTTCTTGGAAAGCTGGTATGTACAAAAGAACCAATTTTCCCCCAACGAATATCGTTTGCTTATCTGATCTTGATTTTGCATTATTAAGTCGGCATAATCGGATTCGATCTCTTCTGTGTTTGTAAATATTGTACTTGTTTGTGAAAGTTAAAATGAAATTAAATAATAACCTCAGAGCCGCTATCTATGTTGATTCCCAGCTCTAGGTTTTCATAGAGAAAAACATAGCGTATAGGTATATATAGACAAGATCTTGTTGGACGTTCCAAGAACCCTATTTTCAGATTTCCGGTGTGTTGAACTCAGCAAAAGGCTGTTCAACATTAATTTGCATCCGTTCAAAACACCTCAAAAAGACCAGCTAGACATAAAGGGTTACAAAAATATATCATCAGGCATTCATAATTAGAACGTGGGTCTGGTGAATTAGATTTTTTACGCCTGAATTCATTCTTGATCCGCCTCATTTACTACCAAGTATCTAATTGGATATTTTTCATTTTCTGGGCATGCATAATTTATTTTTAAAACCGTGGCCGTTCGTATTTTTAATTTTATTTTAATCCGGTGCTAATTTTATGGGACTCATTTGCTATATTAATGATTTCAATTTTCGAATAGATTCTTGTGAAATACTGCAATCTCCTATTTTTCATTATAATCAGTACCACTTCTATTTGACGCTGTTTTCGTGTACCCAGTACGCAGCAAATGGCGTTATAGATGGCGATTAATTGAAAGTATGGTTAACTTTTAGTTAGTACATAAAAAGGAAACCACTTCTCTTTTCCACGCATCTTAACATACAATTAGATATTTGTTCTTCTTAGGATTTTGAGATAATTATTTCTTGCTATAAATATGTAGGTACTTGTCTTCTTGCGTTGTTTGATATATTTGATACCCATGTGAAGTAGGTTATGATTAAAGAATGTACTCGTTCCTTTTTTTATAAAGAATAAAATTAAAGTAAAACAAGATTGAAAACTTTTTCCAAAAGCGGTATATAATGTACCAAGTAGAAGTTAGATTTTCGTTAGTCGGAGAGTGAAGCGTCGACATCAACAATTCTCAATTTTTTTATTGTATCTCAATGCAATTAGTATTGGCATCCATGCTTATTTAATTTATTTTTATTTTCTACCTTTAGTTGCCTTGCGAAATAGACTACACCGGAGCTGCTACGCCATCTATTGAGAGCATTAAAAACAAATTGAAATTTAGATACTTAGAGCAAATGTAAAAATATTTTAATGTCTGATTGTGTGGACATTGTATTTTCATCATAAGAAAGCTAGTGTGCAGAATTTCTAGGCGAACTGACAATCGGAAGCGAGTTTAAAATCATTCACTAGATTCCATCGATGAAACAGTCATACACACGAAGCAAGTTAAGGAAAAGCGTTTAAAAATAGTTTCCATCCTGCGGTCGAGCCTTTTACTTAAAATATTTGCTTTCGTCTAGAGATTTAAACAACAAAAAATTGAAGCATTTTTTGCCTCGTTGCATTTTCCCTGAGCACTCAAAAAATGGTAGGAAAGGTAGGTATTTTTGAACTGTTGGGCAACAAATTTAGTATCGTGGTCAGTCATTTACATAACTGACATTAATGCGAATTAAGTTCTGAAACATGCACACTTGCAGAAGAAACTCGGGAAATATTTTGGTGCCAATCGAAAGAGCGTCTTTAAAAAATTGTAAATGCTAAGTTTAAAACGAAGGCCTTATCAACTCGAGAGGCTTTTCTGGATGCACTCGGCTTGTCAAAATCAAATGTCGTACACAGATCTACGCGTCGGAAGGGAATGACAAGCATTGTGAGGGTTGATGGAAGATACGCGGATCGTCGTGTAGGAAATGTCGTGGGAACGAACGTCTAATCTTGATGAGGAGCTGCAGCGCAGGACAGCCGTGGGAAGGCGGCGAACGTGTTGCTATAAGTATGAGTGGAGCTGTCGGGGGGAGAAATGGCGACGTCGGAAATTTTGCGAAAATGCCTCCGCGCTGGAGAATGCGTATTCCCGTCGAGTGGACGTCAGGCACTCTCGTTAGTAATGACATTTATCGCGCAATCAACGCATAATTATGATAATCGGGGTGGGGGGGAGTTTTTGTGAAAGAAATGTGAGAACCACTGTGTGTAACGAAAGAAAAATCACGTCGTACTTTCTACACTGATATTTTATTTCTGAGCAGGGTTAATAAAGTGTAAGTGTGCGAAAAATCCACAGAGAAAAAATCATTCGCCTAAAAAAGTGTAAGTGTTCAACGCGGAGGAGACGGTGCAGATTTAAACGGATTAAAGTTTTTGATCTTCGCATTTTTTTCTCACGTATTATCTAACAGAAATTATGCCACCGTAAAGAGCAATCAATCGCGTGCCTTTTATTGTATTTGATATTTTTTTCGTGGATTATCAGTAGCCATTGAAAAGAATAAAACTCTAATGATTTCTTATTTTCAGATCTCCTGTCTTATTAGTTCTTCAGCAGCTGTCGCCTCAAGCGTAACACTTCCTCCCGTGCCGTCGGCAATTCTGCTGCCTTTGATTTTTCCTGATGCACAAAATTTATCATCCGCACCAATCGTATGATTTGGAACAGGTAGTTGAACAATAACTCTTGGTGTGCCGAGTATTTTAACACTAGGAATACCAGACTTGACACCTCTCCTAGAACTACCGAATGGAGTCTTTTGACTCCTACCTTATAGTTGTTTATTTTTGCAGTTTATATATCTGCTTTTATTGATACAATTAAAATCCTTTTTCTTGCACGTTACATTGTTTTAGTGGGATTATCACCGAGGAATTGGATAAAAAAGGAAACATAAACCTTTCACCATATTTATTATCATGTTTAAATGAAAAAAATATTACATAGGCTATATGGAAGGTGGGGAGATAATTCACTAAAATAAAAAAGATTTTTATTACAGTTGGTACCTTCTCTCTTTGGTAGTCTAATGTAAATATTAATAAATGTGTACTATTTTTTTAAAACTATTTTTATCGCAAAGCCTTATTTTATGTCAAAAATGAATAAAAGTCACGGAATTTCGGGTCGTAATTCGTAAAATAATAGTCAACGCAGAGAAATAAAAATCTCATGGAGTCAAAATGACTCCATCGGTAGTTTTAGTGTTAATGTATCGGAAGGTGAGACTGCACGCGGAAGCATACGGTTAAGTTTATTCTGTTCCTTTTGCACCCCTCTGTTAGCATCCTGGCTTTTCTGACAGCTATCATGATCTCAAAGAAAGCCCAGTCTTCTTCTACTTCAATACGTGCTGTCAATTATCTCATGGCAAATGATGTACTATGTATGACCGTTAACCTTACCATTTAAATCATGATAGGCAAAATACGACTTTTTATAGCTATTGTGTATACCCTATAATTAAAAATGAAAGTGCTTGTCTTCATATTATGGAACATTTCACAAAAAGCAAGAGGAAAAGTTTTCTTGCATTTAAGATTATTTTTTTAATGTAAAAAAATCTGGAGAAAATTTGAAGTATTCTTTTTATGAATTTGAATTCCTATTATGGAATATTTTACAAAAAGCAAGAGGAAAAGTTTTTTTACACTCAAAGTTTTTTTACGTAAAAAAATCTGAAGAAAAATTGAATTATTAAGGTTTAAGTTGAAAATTCTGAACCGCGAAAGCATCAATATGAGAGAAGACAGAAATCAGTTGTTCTGAACGGGTTGTTGAATGGAGTTTCGTCGGTGTGATAAGTAATTGACGCTAGGTAATGCACGTGGAACGCGAAGGTAGGGAGGGGTTAAAATGTGAAGAGGCGGCATCTCAGCCGCTGGCACTTCAAGGGAATTCCTTGCGGGAGCGGATGGAGCGGAGAGCCACGGTAAGTTCGCGAGTGCTTCGGTGTTGTCGATGGGTCTACTCGATTAAGTATCAATCGTTTTTCTCACCCGAGTCGCTCTGTCGCTGCTCCAGTATTGGCAGGAAGTAGTTCGACCGCTGACCGATTATTTTGGTGCTAATATATCAATGCCCTTCTTAGGTGTATGTAACCACTTGCTTTCAAATTCCTGAATAGGAAATTGATTTTATCTATCTTCGGGACTTATTATAACATTTTCCTTGTCAGATAGGTGCAAATTTTGGGAGATTTGGAGTCTTACTCTGGTGTAGGAATGATTGTATTTTCATTAATCTTATTTTTTTAAGTTTATGTTAAAATTATCCTTGCTTTGAAATGAAAATCATCCCCAAAAATCAAGTGTTGGTTGAGGGTGATGACGGCATTAATCATGGCACAATTTATGTCTCATCAAATGCACTTCATTCTGATTTTTGAGTAACTTAAAACGATCCAAGGTAGATAAAAAAAGCCGTTTTGAATATTTATTCTGATAATGAATTAGTGAAATGGAAATATAATGACCCAATATAATGGCATGACATGAACCTTAGAGTTGTTAGAGCAGGAATGACACCTTTGAAATTTCCCTGAAGCGCATATTCTATTCAAATCACTGTCGTTATCAAAAGGAAGCGATTTTAAATATTTTTCCGAATTAATATCATTTTCAATCTCTCCATAGCTATAGGTACTACCTGTATTAAAGGTTTGGTTTTTGTTTTTGTTTGGTAGAAGATAGCAGATGATCAGAGTTCGATTTAAGCTTGCCTCTTTCAAATGGGGAAGTATTTTCGATTGGTAGAGTTTTCCGTATTTTTTTCCAAGGGCATCGGTGAGCGAATGAAGTGAAAAAAGTCGTTTGGATTGTCGGAGCGTGAGATTCAATGCGTGGAACGTGATTTTCCTTAAAAGGATTCGAATTTTCTCGCAGCAAACCGAAGATTCGAGTCCGGCCATTAGCGCGACGTTGGAAGAGATTGCATCTGGATGGAAGAGGCGTAACCAATGGCAACTGGGCTAAGGGTGACCAACGGGAGTCCTCCTGCTATCTTCTTGCTTTGACAGTTGAAGGTAGTTAGGCGAGGCAATTGAAGACGAATCGTGATTGCTACAGGTGGGAGTCCTTTGATTGCATTTGGCAAAAAGATGGTCTAGGGTGCATGGTTCTTCCTTTCATTTTCTAAAATGCAATTTCAATTATCGATACTAGCTGCCAATTCATGCCAAAATCTTCGGTTATTGCTTGATGTGGTGGGCGAGGAGAGGCAGCTCCTTGATGAGATGCGGAGGAGATAGAAGGTATGGAAGGTGCGAGTAAATAGAGCGAAGGGGAAGTTGAACACAGTGGAAGAGGGTAGAATGATGGGTATAAAGTAGAAGCGGGAGGAAAATAAGATTTTTCGACTGAATGAAATTGAATACGCCTTTTTGTGAATTTAAGAGGGAACTCATTATTTTAATCTCTTTGAATTGGCTTCGGCTATCATTAAAAAGAAATAAGAAAATAATGCCAAAGTCGTTGTGATATTCATTACAATTTTGTGTACTTAATCTATAAACGCCCTTGTACCATAACATAATGCTTATTGCTCGCTTAGATCAGTGTGTTGACTTTGGTTCTAACCTCTCCACTGATATCCAATTTGAATTACGCCAACCGGGGTAGGTTATCATTTTTAAAGTACATATTTGGATTTGGCAGCATGGGATGTAAAATATTACAAAATGTTTATTTCACTATGGAAAATGAGTCTGAGAAATAGAATATTATATTCGTGTCCATATTGCCATCCTAAATAATAGCGCTTGTATTCTCCGCGCTTTCGATGCGCCCCTCGCTTTATATCAGTCCGCCGTCTATGCATTTGGCAGGTTTCGTAGGCTTCAATCTTCATCGATATTGTGTATAAATGAGTTAAGGATTATTCTACACATCTTCATTGATTTTAAGTCTTCTTTTAAGCTTGTCTGTTTGAAGTTTAAACTCACTATGCCATGCATGTTGCATATTTACGGATTTCCTCGGGGAAAAAATATCCACGAGGTGTTTAATTTATTCCATTTGAAAATCTTCACGAATGATCTGGAATAACTATGCAACCAAAAACTTGTTGCAATCATTTGCATTGTTTTTTGTTAAAAAAATCGTGATGTATCTTATGCATTTATTTATTTTAGTCAGGGTTGAGCTCAACCGTAACCTATTTAAACCTATTTTCTGGTCAAATCAGTTTGAGTGCAAAGCGATGTAGCTAGGCAACTGTTGCTGGGGTGTTTCGATTCGCATTGGGGAAAAAAATCGCGAGAAAATTTGAAAAAAAAAGAAAAAAACTGTCCATCGCCCAAAGTCTCTTCCGGCAGAAGTTGGAGGGAGTCATGAGAAAGGGCGGAAATTGCGATTCCTAGACGCGACAATCCTTTCACGGTTTGAGCGCCCCCTCTTGCTGTCGATTAAGCGTCTGTGTCCCTCGCGGCGAACGTCGAGTCGTCTCCTTCCTGGATGAAATGTGACGGAAGAGTCGTGTCCACGGAGCGAGCGAGCGACTCGCACCTTCCAAGGATCCTCCAATGCTGCTCCGCCATCGCACCCAATCCCACCCCCTAGTCAGTGCTCCTACCCTTCCTCTCCCATTCCCCGAATAGACAGCGTGGCGGAAGCAGCCTTGCGGTCTTTTAAAGGAGATAGGCACCTCCGCCACTCCAAACGTCCAATTCCACCCGCTCCATTCAGAGATTGCTTCGATTCAGGGTATTTTACACTTTGGTGAAATCAGAGGAATGTCAGGTGATGTTGTTCTGGGGCTTCAAGGATAACACAGGCCAGCGATGAAAAAACGTTTTTACTGAAAATACCTTATTCTTATGTTTTTTAAGTTGCTGAATCCAAATTTGATGCTTAAAAAGTTGTATCACCCACCATTTATTCACATTTTACAGTTAAATTTATGAAATCCATTTTTTAGTATTTAATTTTTGAATCATCCAAAACTAGTTTGAAGGCTGCGTAACTACACAACGGTAACATGTATTCCTCTGTACCTGTTGGTCATTCTGTGCATATGAAAGAGATCTATGAAAATCTAGAAATAGTGTTAAATAAAATAGGTTATTCTGCACATGGTTAGATGATATGTGGCGATTTGAAAGTAACGTGCATGCTCCTTGGTCAGCTAGGTGGTTTTACAAAATTTCCATGTTTCCTGTGTGAATGGGACAATACCTAGAGCAAGGAATCAACATTGGCGCAGAAAGCACTGGCCTGCCAGGGAGTCTTTAAAGCCTGGTTATGAGAACGTTCTACGCAAAAACATTGTAGACCCAAGGAACATACTCCTACCGCCACTACATATAAAGTTAGATCCCATGAAACAGTTTGTAAAGGCGTTGCCTAAAGATGGGCCTTGTTACAAGTATCTCTGTCAGAAGTTTCCATACCTTTCAAAAGCTAAACTGAAAGAAGGCGTCTTTGCCGGACCTGATATTAGAAAAATGATGTTTGACTTCAACGTTTAATCCACAATGACCTCAAATGAGTGAGAAGCATGGGTATCATACAAGCAAGTTGTACCAAGTTCTTGGGAAATGAAAAAGAGCCAGAATATAAGTTCATTGTTGCTAACATGCTAAAAAGTTTGAATAGTTAGGATGTTTGATGAGCCTGAAAGTTCTTTTTTTGAACAGCCACCTCGATTACTTCAGAGAAAATTTAGGAGATGCTAGTGAGGAGCAAGGTGAGCGTTTTCATAAGGACATCAAATTGATGGAAAAACGTTACCAGGGCCGCTGGAACACCAACATGATAGGGGATTACTGTCGGTACTTCACCGAGAAGTGCAGCAAGCGATTCATCGCAGAAAAAGCCACACAAGAAGCCTCAAGGAAAAAAGGGAAAGAAAATTTAGACCAATTCCAGTTGACAAGTGAACCCTGTTAAATTACTATTGTAAGTAATTTAACAGTACCTACCTAAATACAAACCATTTTATGATGTAACACAGTGTTTCAATGATTTCTCTATATCCCGTATAGGGGTATTAGACTAAATATTAAAATGCATATTACTCGAAAACTATGGGTGATACAATAAAACTAAGGCCAGATTTGGATTTGGCACATAAAAATCTATAAAGATCAGCTATTAATATAAAAAAGGTTTTCAAACAAATGTTTTTGTTGGCCTGTGTAATCGAAGCGCACAAATTAAAAAGGACCGGCGAACCGTGGCCAGTATTCCAGTGTCCTTAGTTCTTTCCGAGACTTAAAGTCACGCGAATAATAATTCATGGAAGATCAAAGAATAAACTTTTTTAGGTTCACATACACTTATGAAAAACCAAGAAGCATCGTCACCTAATGATGTAACTATGTAATGAAAACCGGGTCGTGGTTTTTAAAATATATTATTGAGCCTAACAAAGTGTATTCTCTAATTTTTGATAATGGAAAGGTTTCACAAAGTTATGCTTATAATCATGAGTTATACTAACACTTACATTGAGTTCTACAATGGAACTGAATGAGATGAGAGCACCAACTCCATCACCATCCAACCTTAGATCAACTCGATTCATTATTTTCTAGCTTATCCACACCTTAAGTTCTAAAATTGGATCAAAAAAGAGATTTTCCTTTTAATTACAGATCTCATATCGCAGTAGTATAATTAGCAATAATAAAGAGCGGTATATAATTTTAACACCGCGAAAAAATCAAACGAATCGAGCAAATCCACCAAAATTTATTCTAAAAATCTTCCATTCGATTTTGAGCAGATCTCACAAACTGTACATGACCAAATTATATTTACCTGTAGTTCTTTTTCAGCTTCGACTTTTAGCTTGAAATCTCTCAATGCATTTTTAGACCTTTCTTTCTTCCGGAGGATTTTATGTGAAAATGAAACTTAACACACATGCGGGAACACTCTCTTTTTTCAGAGGAAAACATATACGGAATAAATGCCACATAATCCCACTCTAAACATGGATAATAAAAAGATCCGTCTGCAGTGATCGTTCTATACGGCCTTAAAATCTTTTTAAGTCTAATGAAAGTCTTAAAGACGCACATAAGCGTGCATGAATCTTCTTACCGGAGTCTTTCTTAAGAGTTGACGAAAAAACACTTGTTGCATTTTGACAGAGGCCCAGATTTCCCGGGAAATTTTTGAGAAATAATTTATGTTTCCGGGAGTGACGCTCACCTTATCCCTTAAGTCTTTTTATGTGTTGGAATTAAGTTTTTACTTTTTTCCTTTCCCTCGTAAAATCTCAGTTAATTATTTGCACTCGTCCATCCATAAGATTTTCCGCAGGCGTTGCATATGAGCCTATGAGCCTTTCCTACTTGGAATAAATTTACTCTCAGATGAATCCCAAGGCAATCCATATTGTCTCGCTATCCCTAAAACTCTCAATCTTAACTGCTGTATTATATTATTTTTAATCCCGTTTCTCCCGTGGATTTAATAAATGTTATACAGAAACCTTTTTTTTCTTCTAACGGTGAGAATATTATTCAGCCCATATGAATAGAGTCTAGAATTATTTACATTACGTCGTTTATGTGGATCAAATTTTCAATTAATTCGAGGGCTGTTCTTTTTCGACTTCCAACGGGTCGTGAATAGGAGAATAAGGTATTTGATTAAAAATTATACCATTGCTAATTATTACGTACCCTTTTGGTTATTTAAAGACATAATAACCTCGGAGGATGAGGCATTCGTCATGCATGTGGGCACGCTTTAAAATACTTTCTGTATATAACTTCGCATTCAATGACTTTCAAGGAAGTTTACCGTTGACCTGAACCTCATCAGCCGTTTGAAAGCGTATACCTTCTGGCCACATTCTCATTCCAGAGAACAGATGGAAGTCGCAAGGCGCCAGGTCGGGATTGCATGGCCGGTGATCGAAAATTTCCCATTGAAATATCTCAAGAAGCAGCTGGATTGCACGAGCGTAACCTTCCGAGCTGTTTTAGGATCACCTGAATTTTCCTGGTTTGCTTGGTGATTTTTGGTTCATCCGTTGTTGTGATTTTCGCTTTATTTTAGGTGTGTCATATTGAATCCGTCTCATCTTCAGTCGAAGTTCTAAAAAATAAAGAATTCTCTTTTATCGGTCTAGAAATGTCAATACTGAATGTTGTGTTTTCCGCTCCGCAATTCACATTCCATAGAGAATCTATTGAAGAAACCTTGTTTATAAGACTGCAACTCACCTATAAGTGGCAACTTACGCTCGCAAATTACTTAGAGTGTGGTGGGGAGGACGCGAAGTTGCCCTCAGCATGCAGTTCCCGCTTGTCGCTTGTATGGCGATATTGCTGAGTGAAAGAAAACAACCATCGTTTTATAGTGCTAACTCGGTGAAAGAGGCTTTTACGTATTAACTAACGAAAAATTAGAAAGCATAACCCGCAGTAGAGAAATAATCCAGACCCCTGTAGCAGAAATTGACAACCTTAGCAAACGGAGGTATATAATGAGAAGGTGCATTGTTTAAATTTTAAAAAAGTTACTAAATCTGATGGTAGTTTCCTGCAACAATTTATGGATTTGAGTCGGATGTCGTCGGTACAAATATTACAAAAAAAGGACCCGCAAATCAGACTCCAGATTTGTTGCCATCCACCGGGAATTTAGGTGAGTGATTAAATTCATTTCATTCGTAGGTTACAGTAGATATAGACAGGTGTCTGTTGGAGAGAAATGAAGTTATCGTGAGAAGCGTTTAGATTCGGTTTGATACATTCTCCGCCCATCTGCGTCATCCTTTTCCCTTGAATTCCATGAGTAAGCACGACCTCCTGTGATGGATGGATGAGCGGATGGATTCTGTTTTGCTTCGAAACTTTCGGGAGTTCAGAGCCTCGGCGAAAAGCGTTGCTGACGACCGCTATGATTTCCCATTTCATTTCTAAACTTTGGCGATGGTGCGCTTGAAATTTCAGTTCATTTTAATGTCAAGAAAGATTTGTGCAGTCATCAGAAGAAATTGCTCATTTTTTTCACTTTTCTTCTCTCTTACCCGTCTCAGAACTTTCGCATTTATAACACAAATTATCCATTTGATAATCATCATCTTTCTATAATACCACATTCTGAAACCTTCCTATCTTGATTTCTCTGATGGGGCCATCATCCATGCTTCACTTCCATGGAGGAGCAAACCCCAAATGCCAATCGTAATAAATTGCTTCATGACTTCGACGCTATTCAGGGTGGAGAAAGAGATCACGAAATTTTATCCCTGGATAGCTGATTCCAGTAGGAGCCAAAATTACTAATGATATATAGGTCTAAAACTCACCATTTTTAAACCATAGGAACTTTGTGCCAAGCGCTCCAATTGGCCGAGAGCCTGTGCTGTTCCCGGTTGACTTGACAACTCATTACTTCGAATGTTATGCCTTCAGGAGATCGCGATGTTCCTAGGGCAACAGTACAAAGTCTCAGCCAACAATCGGAGCGCTTGGCTCTAAGTCTTTATTTTTTTAATGGCGCCTTTCATATTGGCATCAGCAGTGCAGGTTTAAAGTTTCGTGATATAAGTTTTCTTCACCATGTATTTCAACTGTAAGAAGACTTCTTTTTTAGGAATACCCTCTTTCCTTAGCCAATTACTCTGGCGATTTCTCTCTTGTCGTTTTTTTCAAAATACCTAAGTATATTCTCTCTCGCTCTTCTAAGAACTTCCGAATTACTCACATGTTCTATCCATTTGATCCCCGTCAGCATTCCTCTATAGCACCGCATTTCGAAAACCTCCACCTTCCCTAAACACGCCCCTTAAATCCGCCCCTTATTCAGGATCACGTTTGAGGCGTTTTCCGTAACATTTTGTCTTCATGATCATCCCATCTTCCCGCCACCCCCATCACGTCGCGTCCTCGTCTGCGTCAAACAAAAGAAGGACGGCGTGCGTCCGTGATTTCGCGTGCTTGCTTTTTTCTTACGTCCGAGTGCCGCCACGAGAGAGGTCCGCCACGCCCTTTCCTCCACGCCATTTACTCCCCATCACCCCCTCCCCTCCTTCCTCCCCTGATATCCGCGATAATGACGCGCCCGCTCGCTCGTGTCTCCTCTTTTGTTTCCTGCGCTCGCCTCCGCTCATTTTTTTTGTCCTTTTTCAATAATCCTTTTCCGCGTCCGCCGGCGATCGCCTCGGTCCACAGACGCGATGCGATGCACTTGCGGAAAATGTCCACGCTTCGATTTATCGACGTCTCGGGAAGCTTATCCTTTTTCTATCGGCAAGATTTTTCACGATTCGATGGCCTAGGGGGGTTATTCAGCATCGTTTCGTCAGAAGTGACAACTACAGTGATGAAATGGAATATATATTCACGCTCAAGAATAGCTGTAGAACATAGACGCGGAAAAGTAATGTGAGAATATTTGTTCTTCTTGAATGTTAGCGGAAGAATAACTTTTTTAACTTCACAATTATTGCCGAGCGGATGAGTGAATAGAGTGAATTTGAATGCTGTCACAAAACCGTAAATTTCTGCGTGATCTGTTTCAGTTCAGTTATTTCAGAAGGGAGATAGCCGGGTGCTTAAAAATTTCAATTAGGTATTCATGTATTTTTATCGCCAACAGTCTTATGTCCTTCCTTTTTATATCATTTTACTTCTTTCTGTTATGTATGGACCCTTGTATGATGACCTCCGAAAAGACTTCAACTCAGTGATCGTTCTGTATGACTTGTGAAAAAATCTCGGGCCTAAAGAACATATTTACGAGTAGTGCCGTCTGAGAAACTTATTTTTAGCCAAAAATTCCCTATAAAATATCCTGGAAAAAATGAAAATAAATGTTTAGGTGTTTTTCAATTTCTTCTTTTAAGGCGTTAGGTGCAATAATTAATCTTTTTTCTCTCTCTAGGACTTAAGTTTTCCCGTTTCTTCTAATAAAAAACACTGATATTGCTTAATTTATTTTTAATTTCCAGAAAGGAATCAACAAATTTTCTGTTTACCTTTTGCTCAAAATTGTGCACTTTAAGCAATAGGTACGGGCAATGTATATTCGGGTTTTATAACCGAGATTATTTTCATTATTTTGGAATTTACGCCTTGTAAACCTTGATTTAATTTCCATTATTTTGAGCTTATTTGTTTTCATAGTCGTGCTAGTAACACTTTTTATACCACTCTTCATGGTGTGATGGATAGTTTGCTAATGGAGATCTTTAATAAAAAACAGAATGATTTGTCAATGGGGGATCTCTCCTCAGTGCTGCCTTAAGTTTTAGATTACCGGAAATGCGACGTGAGGAGCGTTGACCCTTGGCGATTTTAATTCCTATCCCCTCATTTTTAAGTTCCTTTTTTCCCTCCATTCTTACAAAGCCCATCCGCCTCATCTTCGCTCGAAATATGCCCATCACATCTCACCCCCTCGCAACCCCACACCCCACTCCCCGATCGGATGAAATATCGCTCTCTCCCTACCCCTCCACCCCGTCTGTCGCCGTGCTCCGCACTCGCTACATCTCATGAACATCAAATCGTATCGGAAAATCAAGGTCGGGCATTTTTTTCTCCTATCCGCGGTCCTGAATAAAAAAGGAAAGGGCTCTGGACGCATGAAAAATAGCGTGTCAATAGCCTCGAGTTATTTTTTTTAATGATTGATCGCCTTTCCAAATAGATTGTTTCAGTATTGTGGGATCCACCGCTTTCACCATTTTGGTCACCGAAACCCCGCTAACATCATCGTTCATATTTTGAACCATCTCTCACTGTGCACGCGAACGGTTCGTCCGTTAATAGGAGTTGCAATGTCCCTCTTTCAATTGATCGATTCATCAATAACTACTTAGTCAACACTTCTTCCTTTTTGTCCAGCAGCCGAAGAGCAAATAATATAACGTAGATATTGTTGATACCCAAGTAGACTTCGGAATTCGAAATTTTATACTTCATTCGCTATAGGAGACGGCGCAATAACGAGCTTCTGACCTTTGACCTGAAGACGAACGCATGATTGCTTTCGAATCTTTCGTCACTCGCTATACGCGAACGCAGCTAAAGAACCCGGAAAAGTGCACTCATCATGGACATCGCCGCAGAAACCATCGCAGGAACTTATATTTTATTTACTTGCCCAATGCCAATAACAGCACTTGGTCTTCAACTTTGGTTATTGGAAATAATAAATAAATTCATAAAATGCACGAAACAATTGTGGAAACTAGTGATTATTTAGAACAAAGGAAATTAATGAGATGTAAGTGCACTGAGACTGACACCTGAAACTATTAGAAAGATATGTAGAAAGATATGAAAGTGACGGAGAGGGTGTTGGCAAGGGAGGGTAAACGATTAAACAAGGATCGTTGGAAACTTCAAGTATGAAATTCATGTCGGTGCAATGTTTCTGGGCTGTAGGTTGTGCGGGCTACAATGTGCAGTGAGGAGAAGGATAGGAGATCGGAGAAACAGAAATATCCATTGATAATTGTATGTTGACACTTGGGGCTAGATGAGATTCGGCGGCCAAGTCGGAAAATTCCCGTGTCTCAGACTTATTCCGACAGAAATAACTTATGGAATTCGTACGCTCAGCTCTGTTTATTTGGAGTCTTTCTTTAAAGTAACCTTGTAATTTGTAGCCGCGATGTTCCAATTGCTTTTTATATCACCATGGATTTACTCTGAAATCAAAATACAATATATATGGAGTGAATTCCTTATCCAATTTTTAAAAAATCTTCACGTAAGCTCTCGAAAAAAATAAATAAAAAACATCTACCTATACTAGCTTTTTCTTTAAAAAATGCATGATGTAATGAAGTTGCGTTTTTAGAATGTGTTATAAAATGGTGAAACCCCAATTAGCCTCTGGTGTATTCCCTAATGAATTTTAAAACCCTTGTTGGTCAGTGTTGAAAAAATGTCCGATTGGTATCTGCGGTGTTCCGAGGCGGGACTTTCACGTTTTTAATTAATGCTGAGCACTGCGGTCAAGTTCCCACTTGCATATTGATTAAAATAGCATCTCTCTCGTTTCAACGTCTGCCTGCCAATCCGTGTAATGGGGAAGGCCCGTCGGGAGTAAATAAATGAACTTCTAAATGCGCCAGCTCCACAACGTCATGTGGCTCGATGTAGATTTCATCGCGGAATTTTGGATGCATTGTTGCAATGAACTTCCGCTTGGATAAATTTTATGATTGAAATTAATATGCAAATTATTAATTAAATTTTATGAAAAATATTGGTTTTGGATCCTTTTATAAAACAAGGTAAAATAATAATATGGGCGTGAAACTATGTTGCATGGATGGTCAGGATCAATACCTAATTCTTCCGTGTTACGAATTTGAATTTCAAGTCCTGTTAGGAAGGATGCTGGTGGTAGTTCCATATAATGGGTGTTATTGGTACGTAAGCTGCTTGTAAGAAATTCCTTGAAGTCATAGTTTGAAATTTTAATCAACTCACCCTTTTTGAATTTGTTTTTTTTTTCATAGGTGTCATTTTTTATGAAAATTAGTTTGCTCACTTGCAGAAATAAAATCCAAAACAGAATATGAATTCTTTTGATCATACCCTCTGCCTTTGTGACCCTACGCTAGTAAAATATAGCCTGCCAATTAGTCTGTGAGAAATAAAATTGAAGGTTGGGAATTAAACTAATCCAGGAAGATGTATACGAAGTAAATATCAGAAGACCACGGTGATGGTCCGATGAATGTATGATAGAATTTGTGTGGATTTTGGAAGAAAGACGGATTGTTTAACATGTTTTGCGTTATATAGCTTCATCCAAGAAATTTTTATTAGAAAAACTAACGGAGAGATTGCTCATCATTGGAAAAAATGATGGAGTTCGTCCTGGACCAGCTGCATCACATGGTTACATCAACTATAACCGTCTCCTAGGAGCCAGAGGAGCGGCTGTGTGTTCTGGAAGCATTTTAATACCTACATACTATGCCGGCTTTACATCTGTAGGAATTAAAATTTTTATAGTAAGGAAATAGAGCAACGGTAAAGACAAAATTCTGCATTAGAAACGGAATGTAATTATTTTTCAACATGGGGACTGTTGTGCATAAATAGCTACCATGTTTAAATATTAACCATGTAACTTCAGTGGGCCTGGTTGATGCTGAGTCTTTATGGATAAGTGCACACATTTTAATATAGATTAATACTAACGTTCGTGATGTAATAGTCAATGCCCTTCATTTGTGCATTTCGTTCGATGTTCAATCCCTTGAGTTACTTCACGCAGGAATGCAAAGTGTAGCGGAAAACGTAATCTGATGAGGATGATTGATTATAATGTGCATTTTTTTTCGGGGTTTATATGTGGTCGTCATTACCATAGAGCTTGTCTTACAGAAGAAGCTTAGAACTTGTTTAAGCTTCAAACGATGAATTGGAAATATCGCTTTTAAATGCAAAGATGGACGCTCCATTATATTTCACTCTTTAATGCCGTAATAATTAGTCCGTAAGATTAATAATGCAACATTAACCTCTCCGCACTCTTCATGTGAACTGCAGCTTAACCTCTCGCCAATCGAGGGCAATTTCTGGTGGATGATCCACCTCGGTGCTATCCCCCGCAATAACGCTTCCATATTCGAGAGATCGCGGCGGCATTTGATTGCCGCATTAGAAGCCTCCCATCCACTCGGGGCCCCATTCAATCCTTTCTCTCGCCTTCACCTCCGCCTCCAATCGGCGCGTAATCTCACAGTTCATCTCTGAAATCTCTCGCGAGTTCGCAATCGGGGCTTTTGAGCACCGCGTCTCGTCTCCCGTTCGTTGATTGCACTCTGTGTGTGCTGCCACTGTCTCTCCCGCTAATCCCGAAGCGGCGGCGCCACTGCTGTTCCCAGGATTTGTTCCGTCGGAATCGGGCGGAGAAGGAAAGGATTTTTCCCGATTTCCAATCGATAAAAAAAGATAAAAAAACTAACGGGAATGTTGACTGATGAGATCCGGGAGAGAGATTAGGTTGATGCCGCGTGGATGCCCATCGATGGAAAAAGAGGACCGAAGCGCCCAACTTTGGCAGCATCTATGGAGATGGAAAAATTGGAAGGGCGACAATAGCCGATGGTGTTACTGCGTATAGAATGCATAGAATACTTCGGCGTTTGCAATGGTCGCCGTTTTATATTCCGTCAAGGTGTCAGAAATCCAAAAGAAAACATCACGACATTTTAAAAAAAATTGAACATTTTATGTGAAAAATCAGTTCTCTAAAACCCAAAACTAACTTGCTGGACTCTTGCGTGTATTAAAATATTGGAAAAAAACAGAGGTTAAAGGTGTAAGTGCATAGCAACGCCACTGGGCTTCTTTGATATTATAATAGTTGCAGAAATGCTGTCTCTTAGGGTCTTAAAAATACCATGCAGTATCCTTATTGAACGGCGAAAGATGCAATTCAATGCCGATCCCTACAGAAAAATATCTCTTTTAAAATTTTCGTTTCTGTTTGACTTGGAAATATAGAGTGGCTGTAATAATTTTGTTGGCAAAATAAAGTCTTTCGAAGTCTTTTATACTCGTGATAACATTCATCTCCGGCGACTAAACCGTCATTATGAGGAAAGCCACAGTAGATGTTCGGTTGCCGCCTCTAATACCCTTGCGAAAAATGTCCTGCACTTTCATCATGCTATCATTTTCCAGGGTTTGATTTTTTATCGCGTGCTGGTTGGTTCACGTGATGAAAATGTTGTTTCGTGATTTTAAAAATCACAATATGAGATAATTGGTATTTCAGCGGACATTTCCACAACATATATAATACATTTTGACATTTGTACGACCTACGCACGAAATGTACCACCGTAGATTTGCTTTGATTAAATCCTAGTCCTCACTCTTGGCTCCATGCATGAGCGTTGTGTAAATCCGATGACGTTTCTCATCTGGTGTGAACTCATCGGAATATATACGTTCGAAAGTATGTCCGTTGTTTAGTTCGCTCATAATGCAGTCCCACACTCTAATTGGGTCAAATTATCATGTGTATTGTTCGACGAGAATCTTTCTGTGATGCGAATGGCTTCGTTCTGCGGGGGATACGAAAAGGACGACCGGCGCCGATTATCACTCAGCATCCGCGATGCGATTATCCACCCTCATATAGGTGTATAATTATATCTCGGGAGGATTCTCCGTCTGTAAAACCATTTCGTCATCCCTCTGTCGTCTCTCTGTGTTGCGGTCCTTTTAATCGTCATGGAACAAACGAACAATGCCTTTGCAACGATTTGTCCCGCCGACAAAAGTGACTCGCGCTCGGGGACAAAGAATAAATTATGCACAAATTTCGTATGCACATGCATTCATGACTGGATTTCTATCAAGGCAGAAGGGGAAAAAAAGACACAGGAGTTCACGCTTGCGATGTGAAACAATGAGGTGTAATTCACTGGCGGTGACTGTTAGACAAAGGACTGTGTATCATCTACGGGTCACACTAAGTTGACACGCGTTTTCTGTTTATGCATGCGTAAATCAAGCTAACAGAGGTTTAGTGTATGTCGTGAATAATTTCCGGAATTATTGGGTCGAAAGTAATAAACCATTAATTTAATTAGATTCCGTGGAACGAAAAAAAAATGCACAGGATAAAGTAATTTCATAAAAAAATTTAGAGGCTGTATGAGGCGCTCTTAGTGTGTTGGTTTTTAAGTGACAACGTGAATCCTTTTTAAGTTGCTTTAACAGTTTTTACTCCTTACTTATTTACTTACGCGGCACGTATTTCAGTGCCTTGAATTAAATAATTTTTATTATCGAAAGGCCATTTTATCCGGGGAACTGAATTGGGCTGGTGGGAACTTCATTGATTTCTAAAATGCCGTGGAATTGCGCGAATGCATGAACGAAATAAGAACGGGCTATTTTTCTGTCTCACGTCCACGCATTCTCGCAAGTGTTCTAGCAATTCACCGCTTTACACGTCAGACTGTGCAAGTACCTGCCCCGTGTAAAACGACCTTAACGGCTGGGTTGCTTCAAATTCTTAAGGGATACTCGCTCACTAATGGACTTAATGATGTTCTTGCCACTTTCACCTTTCCTCATTCAACTAGAATGAAATATAGAAAAGTGTTATGCACACCAAGGTTGAACTTCGCCTTGAAAAAATATTTGGCTTAGCCGAGAATCAAAGCCGGTCTAGACTGCTTGCCATCTAAACTGGGCGAAATTCAGGATGGGTTCTACCGAACAAGGATTTGGCTAAGCCAAATATTTTTTCATGTAGAATTTCTTCCATGGAGTATTCAAAATCTCTCCCGGGCATGTGTCTGCGAAGTAATTCACTTTTTTCATGCAGTGCATAGACAAATGTTTGCTGAATGACCGGTCGAATGTCTAAGTGTAAACCGTAATGTTTTTTTGCTAAATTTGTGGTCAATGAAAATTAATTTCCTGATTGTTTTTCAATCATAGGTGCATCGTTATTTATATTGGAGGATAAGCGTGGAGCTAGATGGATTCCTAAACTGACGGGAAATGAGAGTTGACGTAAATATAGATCATCATCACCACTCAAAAACAATCCTAAAATTGCTTTGACACAGCCTTCCACTCAATTCTACTCTCAGCTAATCTTTTCACACCTACGTATTTCTTCTCTTTCACAGCATTCTGTACCAGTTTTATAAATTTTATGCAAGATCTTTCTCTTCTGTTCTTGCCATCCACTTGTCCCTCGACGATTGTCTTCACAAGGCCGTCAGGTCTCAAGATATGGCCAATGAGTTTGTTTCGTCTTCTTATTAAGTATTATGAGGCTTCCGTTCTCAACTATTATTCTTACGAATTCCTCATTGCCCACTCGGCCGCAAACATTTGCGGGAAACCGTATTCTAAACTTACAAATGATATCTTGTTACGAGTATCATGCTACCTAAGCACAGATTGACTGAACGGCTGGACTTAATATCGTAATCCACTATAACTTTGAGCCAACAAAGACAAAAATCTTCCACGGGGACGGGACCAGTTTGCCAAGAACAATGCGAGGATTGAATTCATTCGGATAGGAGTCGCATATGTCGGATGAAGAAGGTTTGTGTTGTCTTATTCGTTTTCCGACCCGAGGGAGGGGAAGTGGTAGTCGCCGCGAAAGGTTGAGTCTATTGGAGTTGGAAGGGTTGCGAGCTTCATTTGAGAAGACTAAAAGAGGGGATAGGAGAATAGGCGGGGTGTTTGGCAGGGGGTGTAAAGTGGAACTGCGTCGTCCATTCCGACGATTATAAAAAAAGGGCTTGGAGACTTGATATCGAGTCTGCCCGAAGCTGGAGGAAAAGCAGTGTGAACGGAAGAAAAAGAAACAAAGCAAAGTACACGTCATGTCTGTCCCGTATTCGGAGTATATGGTCTCTCTCTCTCTTTCCTTCTCTTTTTCTCTCTCTCCCACACGCGCGTCCGTTTTCTTCTCATTTTTTACCATCATTCCCCGTTCTAAAGGATTCACGCCCATCCATCGATCCATCGAAAATCATTTTCGTAATCGCTCCCTTTTCGGAAAGGCATCCTGGCGTGAGGCTTCCCTTCCTTTATCTGTATGCATGTACAAACAGGAATAAAAAACAGGTTAGTCCTTTTTCCTCTCTGTTTTTCTGTGAAAGTTTCAATGCGTTTGCCTCCATTCCGTCGATGTCCGAGCCAGCCAGCGACGCCTGTTTTTTCCGCTAAGTTCGCTGATGTGTAGAGACTGATGCACAGATCTCTGTGCATATATTTACATAGGCGGAAGGTACTAGTAGAATTTCCTCTGATAGTGAAGAATGAAATATGCCCTTACAATTAGTAATATGATATATGTGGCACGATGTGGAAGTTATTAGTTAAATAATACATTGACATATTTCCTCTGACTTTATTTTCGCGCGACACGCCTCTTTATTACAATAAGATGGGACTTGCAAATGTTGTTGTAAAAACGAAATGCGTCGTGTGAAAATATATTTTGTGAAAATATTGAAATTTATTATTTAACTGATATTAATATATTTTGGTTTATTTTATTCGCTGCGTTCAATTAAAAGCTGTTTCGCTTAATTATATGTTTACACCTGATTGCTATTTTTAATTTCTATCGTGGAAATGGAAAAAATAGTGAAAAAAATAAAATAAAAATAGTAGATAAAAATAAAACCATTAGGAGAATGCGAAGTATATTGATAAATTAAACTAATTAAACTATTTTTCGCAATCATCATCCCGCGCAATTATTATATGGATTGTGCAAAAATGAGTGTACATGGAGTGTAAAAAAATAATTTATAGAAGCAGGTCACAATTTACTCTACATTTTGAGTCATTCTGTGTGGCTCATCAGAAGGTTCTCTGCCCCAAACATTTCTCAAATTTTCAATTCAAATATTAATTTAAAAAGTGATAGTACTATATATTGCACAATATGGAAATGATTGCATTATTAAGTTTGTTCATCGATCATTAAAGCACTGTCTGAACATAATTTAATAAATCACCTGTTATCGTATGGAAATCCTGTGTTTGAAGAAAAAACATCAAAGGGGTAAATAATACAACCCCAAAAGTTGATTTTCGCAAATATCTTTCGTTTGTTAGCATAGACATGACAGGAACAGTGTATCCTAAAAATTTCATTGTTCCATCTGCAGTATTTTTGGATGTGCGTCAATGAATCAGTCAATGAATGAATAAATGAAACAGTCAGTCTGCCGGGGAAGCTTTTTTTTATATATTTATTTATTTCACACACCACCCGAAACAGCACTATTCCGCCTTTTACATCGGGGTTGATTATGTTTAACAATCAAGCGCGCACAAACATCCATGCCTGAATAAAGGTAACTTACCCAGGCGGGACTCGAACCCGCGACCTTTGGTTTGGCAGGCGAGGACATTACCCCACTGGCACCGAGGCCGGCAACTATCTGCTGTTATTAATATAAAAAACTGAATCACGCGATTATTTTTCCCTCCTTTCCGAGCTTTAGCTTGAGCGATCGCTCCAATGATGGCGGAAAAACTAACGCTTTGCACAATCATTTTCCGCAATGGCTCCAGGGATGGAAATGCCATCCTTTTTTCCATCACTCAGCACGTCCCTTCTTCCGTTGATGAAACCATCAATAGTACTGTGTTTCAGCTAATCAAAACTCACGGCCGATAACACCGATTGTAGCGCCACCTTCGGCTTTTAATTGAATGGCAACTGTAAATACGGGAAGTGGAGGAATAAGCGATGGGAAGAGGGACGGTGAGAATGACCGTGTGATTCAAAAAATGATGGCTCGAGCAATCATTCTTTTGGTCCCTGAAAACCTATTGCTAGAACAATGGAACAGATCGTACGAGCCAGTCTTAGTGGTGTATACGTACACTAACGTCCAATACCTTGAAATGCATAACATCCCCCATCTATTCGTGTGCTTTCGTCCATTGTTCTGCTTTCCTATCCGTGCATCCAAAGAACGGAGACTTTCCATTTTAGCGCCATTTTCTTTATTTTTGCAGTTTTATTTCTCTTCCACCCTTCCGTGGGCAGATTCTCTCCCTCTCTCAGATGAAGTTTTACGCGCGCTATTTTGCTTTTTTTCTCGTCCGCAACGCGTTCAGTTTTGGATATCGGAAAAATATTCCCTTCAAAAGGACGACGCGACATGCGGGGACGCGGCGTCGGGTCGTCCGCAGCCGCGGAAGGGCAGTCTCCGTCGTCACTCACTGCGAGGCGCCACTATCGTCCGGCCTCCGCCGCGATTGTTTCACGCTTCCGATATGCCTCGTTCAGATTACGATTGTTCCAGCAATCGTTGGAACTATCGTGCAGTCACACGACGATGGTTAATTGCGAGGTGTCCTCTAGTGCTGACATCTAAAGTGAACGAGAAATTGACGGATAGCGAGGCTGTTGAGGTATGCAGGGTCAAGATATTACTGTGTTCAGAGTGTATTTACTGAATAATTTTTATTCCGCCCATATTCTTCCTTCCTAGGACAAATCCATGAAAAAAATAGAGCGAAGAGAGCTTCACGAGCTTTTCGTCGTTCTCTTATCGCTTCCGCTTCTGGTCTCCAAGCGCCTAATGCCTCGTTCACATTACGATTGTCCGAGGGATCGTCCTAACGATTGTTGGCCGAAGTTGCCGTGTGAATGCATGTCCTGACAATAGTTGACGTAGTTCCGAACGTTGACACATCTTGACCCTGCATACCTCAACAGCTTTGCTAACCGTCAATTTCTCGTTCACTTCAGATATCAGCACTAGAGGGCAGCACAGCTTTTAACCATCGTCGTGTGAATAGTTCCGGCACGATAGTTCCGGCAATCGCTGGAACAATCGTAATGTGAATGAGGCGTAACCATCGTAAAGTGGCCACGTTCGTAACTACGTGAACTATTGTCAGGATATGCATTCACGCGGCTAGTTCGGCCAACTATCGTTAGGACGATCGCTCGGACAATCGTAATGTGAACGAGGCAACAGAGCAGCTAAGGGATAAGCGCGCGAAGTCGCCGGCGATGGAGAAGTGATTCTGAACCCACGTGCATTCCGATGAATCGATGTGTCCCTCTGCCTGGTCTCTGAGTAATATATGACATTTTCAGGCAGAATACAACAGTAGTGGTGCTTAGTAGTCGATTCTGTTCTAAGAATGTCATCACTTTCTAATGATAATAATACTTGTTAAAATATCGACTCTTGAAGTTAAGGTCTTTTATATAAAAAAATATTTGTCAACGTTTCAAAGATTTATTCTCCAATTTCAAGGCATGACAAATGAAAAGATGAATTGTAGGATAAATAAAAAAGTGGTCAACAATAAACAAAGAAATTTTACAGTCTAACAAGTATCCAATGAGGATTTTGACGAATAGATTCAAAATATAAGAAAAAAACGATAAAGAAAATTGGTGTGACAAACCTTTTATGTATCTAGTTATTTAGTTTGCTTTTTATTTGTTATTTTACAAAATTATATTTAAAATTTTTTATACTTACGTCAATATTGATTAATTATATGACAATATATTTTGCTTAAATCATCTCTGTCAGCTTTTCTATTGCAGTTCTGTGTTTTCACATGTATAGGCCATTTCTTTTAAGAATATTTTTGACAAATTGCGTTCTGAGTCTAAAATTTCGGAGTCATCAAAATCGAAAGTTTCGTTCCTATTGATTTCATCGTTAACCAAGGCACAGAGCTGTATGATATTTTTAAATGATAATTTACGTTGTGAAATCTCATTACATAGGCATTAGAGTGCTTGCTCTATGTAACAATCTTCCCAATCATGGCAAGAGCATTCTTATGTTATAAATCTATTTCAATTTTAAAGGGTCATTGATTAGGAATGTTTCATCTATGTAAGTTAGTGCTGAATATTTTTATTCAATAGAGCTGTTTTGTTGTATGACTTTTCTAAATTACATAAATCTCAAAGAGTTCATATTTAGGCATAAACAAGAGATAAAGAAAAAGGAAATTTTTATAATAATAATAATATCTCTAGTTCACTGTCTTCCACAATTGCGATAATTGTAATATATTTAGACAACATTTAAAAAATCCCCTTGCCCAGGTGGGACTCGGACCCTCGACCGGTTTAGCAGGCAAGGTCTTAACCTCCACGCCACTAGGCAAGGTTAAGTCATCGCTCGATAACTGCGATTAAAAGAATTAGTATTCGATAGATGTAAGGGTCGATAGTTTCCCCGGAATCGCTCGGATTTATAGTTGAGATATCGATCTAGGAATGTAGACAGCCTCCGTCTCTTGATGACAGCCTCGGGCCAACTCTTTTCTATCTGCGATTGTATGGGTCGCCGAAGCCTCCTTCATCATCAGCAGTCCATTCCCTCCCTCCCGTCTCCATCGCGACGGTCGGCGGAATTCTTTTGTTCTTCCTCTCCTTAATATCTATCCATCCTTTCATATATATATCAGCAAGCGTCTCTTTTTCTACGTCTTCTATCATTCTTTCGTTCTATTTTTCTCCTCTTGGCTGGGATTTTTCATTAGTCTCCTCTCATTCCTCTCATTCACCTCGGCCCACTTCAATACGGAATTGCCGACCTGAGCTATTCTTTGCCCCGCAGGCAATAGAGTGCAGGGGAGCAGCTAGGAATTAAAGCTGGGGGAGATTTTAGGCCCAACTAATACCTACGGGTGTGGGGGTATTTCATACCTACCAGGGTAAGCAGGAGTTGCGGGGGCCCTCCTCCAGAAAAATTTGAAGAATAATTGTTCAAAATGGCGAGTTTTACGGCTTTCTGAGGGATATTTGATGAATCCTAACATTATTCTATAAGTGATACTGATCCAAATAAGTGAAATGGATTAAACTTAAAAATTTCTTTGAGCTCCGGGGGTGGGGGGGGGGGGTTATCCTCCAAAACCCCCTTCCCTCGCTGCGCCACTGATGGAGTAAAGTTATTGCTACATCCATTACTATTTCACTTTTCTACCTCTCCTAGCACCAAAATTTCATAGTAGTCTTAAAATGGTCTGCTTGAATTGGTTCAATTCATTTTGGCACGCATGTTTTGTAATAAGGCCGTTTTACACGGTACACGGAATTGCGCAATCTGACGTACGCGCGAAGGCGCAATCAAAATTGCGTCGTGTCAAGCGGTGTATTGATAGAACACATGCGAGAATGCGTGGACGCGAGACGGCAAAATAGCCCCTGTTCTAATTTCGTTCATGCATTCGCGCAGTTCCACGCCATTTTAGAAATTAATGCAGCTCTAACCTGCGTAATTCCGTGCCCCGTGTAAAACGGCCTATAGGGAAGCGTGGTAGCCTAGTGGATAGAGCTGCTGAGCGAATGGTCCCAGGTTCAAATCCTTCGGACACCCCCAACCTTGTCCTCGAAGAGCGAGATGGCCCCTGGATAAGAACTGGCCCCCTCAACCAGGAGGTGTGACATTCGCACGCATGTGGCTAAGTCCGGGGTTAGTTCTACCCTCACGTATCAAAACTAACCTTCGGAATAAAAGTAACAGAAGCAAGCGAAATGTGGTGGAATGACATGCTATAAGTATTAAAAGAAAACAGATATGGCATTTTTCCACAGGTTTGTTTGAAGTACGACGCGTTTCAACCGTTAGGTCATCATCAAGTACAAAGACTTGATACTTGACACAAAGACTTGTACTTTATAATGACCCAACGGTTGAAACGCGTCGTACTTCAAATAAACCTGTCGAAAAGTGCCATCTCCATTTTTTATTTATTCCGTAAATGTTTTCTTCTGAAAAAAGAGTGTGTTCCCTGATGTGTGCTGAGTTTCATTTTCACATAAAATCCTCCGGAAGAAAGGTCTAAAAATGCATTGAGAGATTTCAAGCTAAAATTCGAAGCTGAAAAAGATCTACAGGTAAATATAATTTTGGTCATGCACTGTGTGTGAGATCTGCTTAAAATCGAATGGAAGATTTTTAGAATAAATTTTGGTGGACTTGTTCGATTCGTTTCATTTTTTCATGTCATTAAAATTATACACCGCTATTTATAATTGCTAATTGCACTACTGCGATATGAGATCTGCAATTAAAAGGAATATCTCTTCTTTGAACCAATTTTAGGACCTAAGGTGTGGATAAGCTAGAAAATAATGAATCGAGTTGATCTAAGGTTAGATGGTGATGGAGTTGATGCCATCATTTCATTCAGTTCCACCGTAGAATTCAATTCAAATATTAGCAAAACTGATGATTTCAGGCTTGATTTTTCTTTTCTAAAACTAATTCTCTCTTTTAATACTAACCTTCGGGTTGAATCGCTGAATGAGTGTGACTCGTAAATGAGTGATAAGTCACCAAAGAAGACAAAAGACGATCGGTCAAGCGGGTGGGGTGATTCCTCTCTTAAGATTGTGAGCTTGAGTAATTTCATCTCCTTAAAGGGGAGTTTCCATGATCGCGTTGCTTTGGCGTTGGGAAGGTGGCGCCTTTGCTCGACCGGGGGTCGCCAGGAGGGAGGTGGGGTTGGGGTAGAGGGGGGTAGGGGTACAAGGGGGAGGCAAAGTGGTTGGAGTCGGCCTGTGAGAGTGTTCGGGTCCGAATGTGCAGGAAATGAGAAAATAGAGAGGAGGCTCTTGGAGGGGAGTCAGCTGAGTGGATTGAATTCGGAGGAAAACGCGATCCTGTTCGTTGGAAGGGCGGTCAGCGGCGGCACGTGTGGGCATTGCCATGGCGATTCACAGTACACAGGAAGTAGGGGGAGGAAGAATAATGTCAATGGGGAAATTTCAAATGTCTTTGATTGCTTCAAAATAGCAACCATCAATCTATGTTTTCCTCTGGTTAAGGTAAGCTTGAATACAGAAGAGAATCGTGGGTTAAATCTGTCCCCTCTCCTCTCCCAACATGAGCATCTCTCTTTAATACACAATTAGTACTATTCCCTTCAATTCCATGTATAAAATCTATACACCTCTTGTCCTCCCTCGATTACCGAACATTCTTTTATCTCTCACGCGTTTTATCAACACCTCCGCGCCCACAGTCAGTACTAGATCCATCTAAAACTAATGTCTCCTCCGTATCTCATCTAGAAACTTACTCTCCTCGCCTACGTCGCTGTTCCTCTTCCTCTCCGTCCACTTCACCTTCTCCATTTTTCACATCACCTCCAGTCTTTCTTCGCCCACCTTCCTGTGTGTCCACTTTTTCGCACCGAAAAGGGCTACACTCTAGATTAGAGATCCATCAGTAGCCTTTTCTTAATCATGCGAAACGATTCTCTCATAAGATCTTTCTTGTTAATAAACTTCTCTTTTAATAGATAAATTATACTCAGGATGCTCTTTCTGCTGTATTCGTATACCTCTTGTGTGTTGCTCAAATTGTTGGTCGAATTGCTTCACGTACCGTTCGTGACAGTGGCGATGCAATAGTTGCGCCAATCAGTGATACTTACTCATTTGTAAAATCATTCTTATTTATTTAAATATAAAATATCATGGATTGAATATGAAGGAGGAGGTGGAGATGGCCCCTATGCCCCCCGAAATGAGAATCCCTATATAACACTAATTATACATTTACGCCGAGCAGAAGGCTCTTTACTTGTTATGACAGCTGCGCTTCCTCTCAACGTTAGAGGTAGCATCTCCTTACGGAAAGTGACAAATGAAAGTGCTGCCTCGCTGTGATTGAGAGGACAGATGTGGAGCAGTAAGACATCGACCCTTTCGGCGGAAGTAGTTCCACAATTCCGTCTGGGAAGAACTGCATCCCGTAAATTATGAATGAATCTCAGGAACTTCTACACGTTTCTACAACAACCCTCGGGCAGTGGATGGAGGTGAACTATTTTCGCTGATCATTGATCAGTTCATTCGCGGTTTGGTGTGCTGAGATTCGCTGTTTTAGGATAGGTAGTTTAACCAACTTGACAGTCGTAAGCGAATCAAGTGAAACCAAGAGAACGTCCCTAATGATTTAACTTTTCACAGATGTAACCGAGGAGCTGCTGGTGAAAACAAACGTTTTTATGGTCCGCATATCTTTATTTACTGACCCATTTTGCGACAAACAACGTCATTATCCAGGATGATAACTTGAATCCATGAAAATTGTGATTAACCATTATTTTTTATGATGCGAGTTAGTTCATACAATTTTTGGAGGTGAATTTGGGTGGTTAGAAATTGTGGGTGGAAAAACAGGAAAACTGAGTTCTCAAGCATTCTAAGGGGAATAGAGTTGACGTGTAGAATTGAGTAGTTTGAATCATTGACCACGCATAAGTTTTTATTTTGACCCACTACAGAAATTTCATACTTCTCCTTGCGTTACCTGTTATTTACAAATTTTCTAAAATATCGCCATCTACTTTGTTAGTTTGACAGGATTTTTAATCGGCATGAATTTACGGACTAATCCGCGGGTGCACTTTATTGTGTGAAAAGTCAACCGAGGGGAAGCGTCATTTGCCTTGACCGGGAATCGAACCAGGATCTCCAGAATTTACTCCTTTTGTTCTACCACTTGAAGGACATAGCTATTTTCTTTCCCTGCGGAGCGGAGAAAAACTCAATTGATGAGGAAGATCCCTTTGTAATTCAAAGCATTCGGGAGATCTGGTCTAGGCAAATGTGTTTTGCTCTCTGTATTTTTCAAAACAATTCCTGATGAGGAAATAAGCAGGGATATGAATATTCGTTAAAGAATTTTGTTTGGATCGCTTGGTTTCTAAATTTATTGAAGCTGAAGGGAAAATATTTTTTTATTCAAATAGAAATTAAGTTACCTTGTGCAGATAAATTATGGAAAACTATTTACTAGCGTGTATTTTATGTAATCCAACTTATCAGCCGACAATAATATGTTTCTCTTTTGTTTTCAGGTAAGTTGATTCCTGTCATTTTCTCATGAGCTTCAAAGTCGTGAGTAATCTGGTGTCTTCATTTCCTTTTAGCGTAAATTTAGTCTCTTGTTTTTTTTCAAAAAGTATCAAATTCGGTTGAAATGTTATAATTCGGTCTCCGCTCTCATTTTGTGGACTTCTGTAATGCGAAATTACATCCAATCTCAGCCCGGCTGATGACTAGATCTATCTCGTTATCCTATTATGGTACGATGCTCTTTGCTCTAACAATAAGTGAAGTGAACTGTGAGTTTTCTATGAAATCTTAATTCCGAGTTATTAAAGGTTCATGTCATTTCTTGTACATCGAGCTTCCACGAAGGAAGCGAGTTATCTCCACAAAAAATATACCCAGTTTTATGATTTCGGATTTTATATTATAGCATACCAGTTGTCTTTTCACCTATTTGTTTTTCACTTGTCATTGTCGATCGCTCTTTCTTATACCTTCTTATTCGTTGCTGATTATCTTCCGGGAACTGATAGTAACTGAAGCGAAGAAGAAACCTATGTATATGTAGTCAATTTTTTAAAATGTGATACTGATGGTTAAGGAATGGGACTGTATTAAGGTAGGGGTAAATAGTTTTTCTTAATAATGGAAAAAGAGGGAGAAACATATTTTAGAGGTGAGCAGTGTGTACAGTTTCAGTGAGTATAAAGTTCTCTAGGGGAAGGTAAATGTTAATTCTAGTTTATGGAATAAAACTAGCTTTTATTATTGACGCTTAGACTAACCTTCAAGCTACCATTATTTATGACACGCAGAAAATCATCATTTTGCTTATTAACGAAAAGTAGTACTTGCGCTAAGAATTTCATTGACTTTATGCATTGAAAAAACTCGCAGGGAGAGTTATAAAAAAGGGAATTTATTGAATCAATTGGAAAAAGAAGACTACTATCGGAGGGAAAATATTTCGGCTACGCTTTCGATTATAGGGGAAGGCTAAAGAAGATTTGGAGGAGTTGTGATAATGCGGGGACGAACGGGAATATATATTGTCGGAGAGAGAGTTGTATTTAGTTTCGAGGAATTTGAGGATTCTCTGGCGAGGGCCAAATTTTCCTCCGGGAGGATCGTGGCTATTTTTTTAGGGCGCGCTGATTTTTTTACGAGGTGAGGGGGGGGGGATGTAGTTTAGGCGGGTGGGAGCAGGGTATAGGGGAGGAAGGATGGCTGAAGAGTAAGGGGCGTAATTTCAGTCGGGATTTGGTGAGGGAAGGGGTTGCAAATGAATAGGGAGACTAGAGTGGAGGGTGGGGCTATTGGCCCATGAGGGTGAGGGAGGGGTTGAGGGGGTGGTTCTGGATTCCCAGGCCGTGATTTGTGGCGAAGGGGTTTCCCTCTCTCCATGGTAACGGCCTCCCATTCTTCCTCGAGCCCTGCCTTACCCTTACGCCCCATCCTGTTCTATTTACCCTTCCTCTCTCCCCACCCCTAATTCCCTCCCACACCTACATATGTACACATATATTCCCTTACCCTCAACCCTCTCCTCCGTCCACCCTCAGAATTCGGCCACCACACACGCTGCCCCTGCGTAGAAGGCAATCGGAATGGGACGGGACTGAAATATGCGCAAACTTTAGCGCACGTTTGACGCTCTCAAAGTCTTAACCGGTGGTCTAGTATAGCGTAGTGGTCTAAACAGAGGCCCGGAAAGACCAGTGATTCGATTCCCGAACCAGGGAATTTTTCTCATGGATAATCATTCGAATTTCACCACCATTTTCACGCGTTAGGATTGAAATATTGCACGATATTTACATCTATATCTACATAATACCCTGCAAGCAACCTCTTAGAGTGTTTGGCAGGGGGTGATCTATCACCAGCATGCAGCATACAATAGGATTCTCACATGCGCACCACACGGTCCAAAAAACGTTACGCATACTAATAAATTTACGCCAGGACAATGGTAAATTACATTACAATTTACAATGGTCACGTCTCCAATGGCGTGCTGTTTGTTAATGCTCCATGACACTCTCCACCGCTTTCCTGTGATCATTCCAGATCAGCATTGGAGAGTCAATCGCTCCTCGTATCAGCCGCTTTTCCGTCAACCCCAGTTCAAAACTCCACACTCACACGGTCCGATTCGGACCACAACCGATCCCTTGAAGAACTCCAATTATGACGTGGATCTTGCGGGTGTCATTTTTTGCTTGTTTCAGTCGTGTATCCTCTCCGCATGTTTACCCATGTAGCTTTTTTTTATTGGTCGTTGGTCAGTCTATGAAGCTTTTTACGTGTCATTTTTCATATTTCCTTTCCCAAGTTGTTGTTTGCGTTCGTATTTCCCATGTAGTAAAATACCTCATCCAGTAATTGTTCTACTTACCGATTCATTTTTACAGCAACCCATTTATAGGTAACATATTCATCTACTTGCAGAATAGGGCCTTAGAATTGAAGCGTCAATATGCAGAAGTATATGTATGGATACGTGGTGACTGGGTCACAATGTAAGATATATTTGTAACAGCACTTCTTACTTTATTTCAATGATCTCGGCTGATATGTGCTAAATAAATTTCATTTTGACAAGATGAGACTTTTTGTATTATGTATATTTGAGCGTGGGTAGGTACTGAAATTTTGTGGTATACGCGTAATTGCCTTGGAAAATATGGTTTTTCGTTAAAGTAGCGGCCACATTGCTACTCGCAGAGCCAAATATCCATTATTCGATTCCTGGCCTAAATGATTTTCAAGTTTTCCTTTAAAGAGTGTCATCATATCGACAGCTTAAATCGATCATTTCCTGATTTAGTTTCCCGTTTCGTACTTATTGTTAGTATGAAAAATTCGTTTTATGTGAATTTTTGTTGATATTTCTTTGTTCGCTAATCCACGACAGCCACATCTCGACTACAAAGGAGGCATCTAATTTCAGTCCATTTCCGATACATTTCTTCCTTTGTTTTTGCTTCTTCATCCCCCTATACTATCTATCTCCCCTCTTTTTCCACTCCTCTTTCCCTCACTCGTTCACGGCTGTGTTTCATATTTCCCCCCCTTTCGTCTTTCGCTTCGCGCCGTCCCTTCTCTTCTCCCTTTTGATTTATCGTCGTCACTGCAGTGTGGTCGGCTGAGTGTACAACGCGACCGCTCAACTATAAAGGACCAGATAACCAGCCCATCTCTCCATCCCCATAACAACCAACCCCTTCCTTTCCCACCTTCTCTTTCACACCAACCCCACACTCATCATTGGGAGCTGCTATCACAACCAATTGGCATTGGAGAGTAATCGTTTATGGCTCAAGGAGTGTTAAGTACGAAGCTACCTCGTGTGTAGGACGGAGGAACTCGCATTCACGTGACTTTAATGGAAATTCATGTATTCCAGGAATTGAACAATGGACCTCTACCTATGCGAGTTACTGCAAAGTTTTTCTGAATAGAAAACATTGTCATGAAATGAGAAGTGCTGTTGTATGTCTTTCTAAATGATCCAGTCGCCGCGAACGTAAAACATATACTTGTGCAGATTGATGCTTCAATTATAACGCCCTAATCAGGAACCATCCTCCATCTTCCATCGTAGGCCAACCGGTTATTCCAAATTAAATAGCCTTCACGACTTTTTTATACAATTATTCCTGATTTTTATGCAGGCAATACTGGCGTACAATTTTTCTTCATCTAGTCATCCAAGAAACTGTTTTGTCAGAAAATGGTTGCAACAAGCTAGAGTTTTGAGCCTAAAAATCCTCTGATCTAAATGCAAAATGCCTTGGAGCTATTCATAGAGCATGTTTTCCCACTATAATAATTTACTTCTTTATTTAAGAAAATAAATTTTTGTATTAATTGTGCATATGTCCATTTTATGCCTCGTGACGCCATTCTTGTAATTTATTAAAATATTGACGAGCTCAGTTCATTTAAATCATGTAATCGCAAGTCCTAACGATAAAGTTTGGTCTTTATAAAATCTAAACGAATATTGAATCCTTTCTTACGCAATCAAATCGGATGAAAATGTGAAAATGCAATCCACTTGTGATGCGTTGCAGCAATTGCTGACTCCCATCTCCCTCACGAGAATTAAGGCTAATATTTCTGGGAAAATTTATTTATTATTATTTATAAATCAATTAGGTATCTCACTTGGTTTGTGAATGCAATAAAGTTAAGTTGGAACCTTTCTTCTGAAAGTCCGGAAACCCTTTTATAGATCTTGATGTTATATCGTGGCTGTTTTTAACGAAATCCATCAATAGTTCTTGCTTCTCCGATTGTGTGGTCACTTAGAATCAAAAAAATTTGCATTTTCAACCTGATGCCACCCCAGGATATTGCTAACAGTAGGCTTCGACATCGCATCCCTTTTCATGATTAACTTCTCCATTAAAGGTGATTTTTACCTAAGAGGTCAGTTGCTCTTTATTCATCCTATCTGGTAACTATGATAAACAATACCCATGGTTACCGATTTCAATTTTATTAATAATTCAATGTTTCAATTTATTATTAGTATTCTGCGTACTTTCCCCTACTTAGTACACGCTATATATTCATCATGGAAAATATATTACTATGAAAACTTTGAGATTGACTTAACAGAATCCCAATCATCAAGCGATCAATGTCGGTTGAAGAACTGGAGTGACTTGCCATTCAGCAATTTCCTTGGAATGTGTTCCCACTTTGAAAGCCACTTTATGCAGGCTTAGGCATTTCTTTCTTCTGGACCCGTATTACCACGGTAAATTTTCGATTGAACAACAACCAGCGTTGTGTGTGAATGGTAAGAGGCCCCGGGCCGAAGGGAAGATTGAGACGTTTGCTTCTTTTTCGATTGCACTCGAAGAAAAGGGTGAGAGAACAATGGTTGCCATGACAAAGATATGTCGAGCAGGTGGCGCTGAAGCTCGGACGATGGTTGGTCCTAACCGTATAAGTTCCTGGAGGCGGCGAAAGCTGTTCCTCCCACCGCTGCCTGTTGAAGCTAGGGAACTTGTGATTTCAGCCCGTCCTCCATTTTGTTTTACCGATTTTACTATAGTATTCTACCGATTAAGGTAGGTTTCCATGGAGTGTTCAAGAAGTGATCTGGAAGCCTCCCTTTCTTTCCAGCACTGCCTTCTTTAATTCACTGTAAGGCCTAATCCCTTTCAATCTATCTAAAAATCCTATTCTTTTCCTTCCCCTCCCTCGTTTCGCTAACATTCTACCCCCTAACACCATTTTCAACATCCCCTCCCCGCTAAGCACTAACTCCATCCTACGTATCTCATCTAAAAGCTGCCTTTCCTCACCCACCATGAACAGCACTTCGTGTGATTAATCCTCATCCCATACTCCTCGCTTCCCGTTTTACCGATAATGAAGCTAAAATACAGGGCCTCCATGATGAAAATTTCCAAACGAATTCAAGCTTTCCTTCGGAATACTAGTACTGCTTCTACTATATTACTACTGAATTTACGGTTTCGCCCATGGGGGAAACAAAAGCGAACGCAATTTTATCGATATGGTGGACGGAGAGATGCGCGAAAGAAAATTTAATGCGGTTCCGAGATGATGTCATTTTCGTAAAATCAAAAGTTGGGAGCAATGCGTGATATTCGCACGCCCGTGACTTATTACGGGGTGAGCTCTACCCTCACCTGTCCAAACCAACTCTCGGGTCGAATCATATTGAGTGATATAAAAAGACGTCTGTTCTCAACTGCTGCCAGGCCAATCTAAGCATTGGGTGCAGTCGTAGAATCTTCAGTATTTTCCTCCTAACCCTAAATGTTGTAGGTACTTGCAATTTATTCTTCCCCTTTTGACTTTTATTGTTTTTTTAAATGACATCTCTTTCCGCAGCATTTTTTTTGCTCATGCTGGAAATATATTCAGTATGTGCTGAGGAATGGGATTCGAATCTCGGTGATGTTGTGGAACATAACTAGTGTTTGCACTTTTTCGCTGACGGTCAACATGGTCACTTTTTGATCCTCGGGATGCATTTAGTTAAGGGGTTCGCTAATGTTAGCCAGGGTGTCTCCCCGCTCCCCAAATACCCCATCACCTAAATTATCCCCCCCCCCCCCCCCCCCGCCGCTCACCGCCCTCCCCCTATCTCGGTTGGCTCACATGACCACCTCGGTTGTCGCTTGATTCTCCCCGAGTAATCAGCCAACCTGAAAGGGTGGAGCGGAGGAGGGTGGGAACATTTGAATGTTCAGGGATGGGGGGAAGGGGCGCGCGTGGAAATCAAGAGTGAAGGGGGTGGGGTGGAGGGAGGGGTAGGGGGGGAAGCGGCAGACATTAAACGCACTGGAAATCCACCCCTTCCCAGAATGCAGTGCGGGCGCGCATTAAAAGCGCAGAACTCATGGCTGGTTATGCAAATCAAGAGACGAGGGCGGAAGGGATGGTGGGGGTGTGGATTTTTGGGGTTGGAAGTCTTTTGGAATGGGCACGGGGGTTTGGCAGTGGGGGAGGGGTGGGGAAAATGGGGAAGTGGTGGTTGGAAAGGGAAAAATTCCACCAGCATCCCCGGAAGGAGAGCGTCCTTCTTCCTTTTCCCTTCACTCGTCTTCACTTCCGACTTCACCGGAAGTGGAGAAGGTCCGCCCTCTGTTTTCACGGGACGTTCCGAGTTCTAATCATGAAGTAGCATAAGGGCTTGGTGATTCGTGCATGATGGTGGCATGTTGATCCAAAAATTATTATCCTCGTCGACCGGCATAAATGCACTCCAATGTCAACTTAGTGTATGAATGAATTGGTATTTTTGGTCAATGTTTTGATAAAATAACCTGTTATGCATAGAATATGGTTACGGGTATTTTTGTTCAAGTTTTTGATAAAATATCCTATTATGCATAGAAAATGGTTAATATTAATTTTACGCATTAAGTAATACTATAAAAAAGTAATGCCTTTAAGTTTTGACTCATTGATGGCGATACCGAAGTTATTGATACAAACTGACAGAAATCGTGAACGTTAATTGGCTGCTGTACTTAGAGTAGGAGTTGAATAGTTCTGTAATGACTCTTAACTGGACGCAATTATTATCCGCCTGCAGATTATATTGTAGAATCAGTACGAATAAAAAGATATGTATATTTATCTCAAATATTGCGTTTATTTATTTCTTGTGATCCCTGTAGGATTAAATAAAAACTATAGAATTTTACCAAAATTTTTCGTAATTGGGCGTTGTAAATGATTTTTTTGGTTAAGGTATGTTTACAAAAGCTGAATTCTGGATGGATAGTTACAGTTTTGTGTAGTTATAGGTACACATTTTCTCAAAAGAATAATTGGTTAATAATCGTTAGGTGATACTGTGTGACGCCATAGAATGCAGCTTTGTAATGACGAGTAGTGAAGCACCCAAAAAAAAAGGTTTGGTACTTATTTTGAGGAGCATCTCTGTTGCATTATTCGTCTATATGCGGCAACGCAGGTTTTTGTTTGCGCCTAGTGTCAAAGCAATGTGTTTTTCCGGTGCTCAATTTTGAAACTTATCGTCTAAGGGCAGATGACGATGTACCCGATGTGCGTAGTCGTTTGGTGCACGTATCAAGAGCCGTTTACGCTCGTCTTTGAACGCACCCGCAACGTTGAGAATGCAGTTGATCGGCCCGTTGCGATAATGAAGACGCGATGTTAATGAGGCCTCAGTGCTTGAGAGAGAGAGAGACCTGCTTGCCTCCTGATATACTCCCCCTTCATCATCGCTTAATGAAGGAAGTCATGCTTTAGGAAACTCATTAAGTAACGGCCAAGGCCTTTTGCGCGGCCCTCCCTCTCTCTCTCTCTCTGATGCGGTCATTTTTTTCTCACGCGGCTAAAAAGCAGCGTCGAAGGCGATGAAACTTTCTCCTTTTTTTAAAAAGTGGGTTAATTTAAGGTTATATACTTGAAACGTGAGCATTTATGCTTGGATATTATTTTTTACAAAAAGCTCAATCTTGGAGGACGTAATAAAAACCATGTAATAGATGTCTAGTACTTTGCTTATGAGCCTCATGAAAGTGTTAGACCGGAGTTTAAGAGTTGATTGTGTTTTCAGTTCCCAGTTTTTTTCATTTTGTTTGAGTAACGCAACTATTTCTTATAACTCCGTTATATTCTCATTTTTTTATTTCTCGGGCGAATGAAGTTGCTATTAACTAAATATCGAACACCCTGTTAGCAGGAAACGAATCTCAGCATCAACGAAGAAAGTTGACCGCCCAGGAGACAAAGTTATAATGATCTTGCGTTTAAACGAATATCTGAAATAAAGGCATAAGGAGATTTTTAACCCAATTAAGACATAATGATAATTAATATATAATATTCCATTCAAATTTTGGAAATGGAAATCAAAATGAAACAATAAAAATTTTAATAATATTATCAGTAACAAGTTAAGATTTTTCTCCAGGAAATTCACTTGAAATTTTCAGCAGTAAAACCTACGATATTTTCGTAATATTGGTGATAATACGAAGCGTAGTCCGTGATGGATTGGCTGCTGATGGTAGTATTTTAAATCGCTTATAGCCTTACAAGTATCATCGTATTATCAGATTTGAGATTATAAGTTCAATCACCGAAACGTTGGAAAAACACGGGTTACTTCACTCGCATATCAATAGAGGTCATACATGCTGCTTGGTGTGCACCCACTGGGTTTGCTAGTACTGCCTCCAACGGTCTGTGGAAGAGAAATTAGATGAGAGGGGATGCGTATAAAGGTGAGCTTTGAATGAACGCGATAACCTGGGAACTGGTGTGTGGAATGGAACCGTTCTCTCAGACTTGAAGTCGCAATTTAATAAACGAATCCGGCGAATGAATGGGAAAGACGAGTTATCAAGGAAAAATGTCCTTCCTATTATCCCATAACTTGAAAATGAAAAAATGCAAAAGTCGCCGTCCACTTTTCATGAGACAGCGACGTCATTGAAGTAATGGTTCGTTAAGTCGTTCTGATAGTTCGATTCTCTAACGGAAAGAATTGCTCATTGGAGTTTTAATGTCTACGAACCTCGTAAGATATGCACGATGCCGAGAAGCAGCGGAAAAGCGGTTAGTCGCTTGGCAAGAGTCAGTGACGTCATTAACTTTTCACCGAAACGGGTAAGACCGCGATTATTTCGCCGCGATTATATCTTGAGAAGTAGGTGACGGATCGAAAAACGGAAAAAAATATTGGTCTGTTTATTTTACGAGCTCTATTTCAATCTATAACGATAAAAATGGTGACCAACCTCAATAGGAGTGCACATTTCTCAAACAAATGATTTTATCCCACTTCCTCGACTCCCACGTTTCCGGCAGTTCATGCACAGGGCATGGAGGGTGACCTGCATGACCCGCGGGACATGGGACGATGACTTGCGAAGGGCCATCCTCATTAAGTGGCAAAGCGTGGATGGCTCTCTTCATTTCGGGACCGTCCATGCGCACAGTCAGGGACGGAGATAATCACCACGAGGTAAGCAGGGAGAATCGGTTGAGTCTGTCGCACACGGTATGTAACTATGCTAACCAATCAAAACGGTGATTAACGAGTGGGGAGATAAGGAGATATCTGCTGCGGTGGGGCGGTAATGAAGTGCGGTGGGGCGATGGGATGAGTGGTTTTGGGGGCGTGGTCGGAGAGACGAGAAAGGAATGGTCCCCTCCCCGCCCCATCTAGAGGTTTTAATTAAAACATTTCTGGGAGGACCAGCATCATCCGTCCGCCAGGGGCCCCGCGTGCAAGGGGTGGGTGAGACAGGAAGGACCACGCTCCCTCTTCCTAGGGGCTGTCTCAAGACGCTCCCAAATCTTACCCCCCCTGACCTCCTCCGCCCCCTCCTCATCTTCATCCCCACTTCGCTGACACCCCTTCACCACCTCCTCTCCACTGGCCCGCCGCACCCCAACCCTCCAGGGCTCTCTTGTGCGGGAGTGAGTCGTTCATTTTGACGACTCATAGTCAGGATGTAAACGTAATGAATCGCGTTATTAGTTTCAAATGCTTCATTATGAACCAGCAGACCACCCGCCGTTGCTCGGGAAGGTTAGTAAGAAGTGGGAAACTTGAAATTCATGGTCGCATTACAGGATTTGTACGTTTTCCATTCTAGTGTGTCAAGAGATGTGCCTACCTGGCCAGTGGCGCAGCGAGGGTGGGTTTTGGGGGTTAAATCCCCCCCCCCCAGAGCTCAGAGAAATATTTAAGTGTAACCCATTTTACTTAATTTGATTGATATTAGTTATAGATTAGTGTATCGGTTGATTCGTTGGTTAGGTTCTCCCAAGGCACTGCACTGCTTCCCTAATCTACCCCCTTGACCTCCTCTTCCCTTGCAGCATCTTCATCCCCCTTAGCAGACAGCCCTTCACCCTCTCCTTCACCAACACCAACCCTTCTCCATCTGTGCCCCTTCTCGGAACGAATCTCGAAGAATGGTGACATTTTTCTAAATTAAAAATTTTGGGCATAATTTTGTTGCCAGCTTCGGTTACAGTCGGAAATTAAAATTCCTGTGCGTGTAAATAATTCCATTTTCACCCAGCCGCCTGTATTAACTCTTTAAAACGGAGCCAAAAAAGATGGTTATCTTTTATTAGTAGGTCCTTTTGATTTCAGCAGTAAATTACTTGAGTAGAGAGTTCATCCATCCCCATGTTTATGGTGTTCAGGTAGTTAACTTAAAGGCGTCAGATATAGTCAAATGTATATAAATAACTATGCTAACTTTAAATTTAGCGTGGGAAACATTTAAATGAAACATTTTCTGTTGAGTGGTGAGGAAGCGAGGATTCGTAAATCGTGTTATGGGAAGGTTTTCTGGTGAATATGTGAAAGAATGGTGCTACTTAGTACTCTACAGGGCTTTACTCTAACGCGCTAGAAGCACGCGGGATCCGACGTAGAAAGATTTCATCCGTGAATTACATAAAATGCAAAGGGAATCTCTGCGAATCACTGAGTGTTTATTCTGAATTTTACTTCTCACTTAATCGCATAGTAACCCTAAGTCAAGGCATTTATGATGAGTTGAGAATTTGTGCTACATGTGGCATTATAGTGGCGCAAAAGCTATTGCGAACACTAACAGGAAGAAGACGGGGTCACCAAAAAATCGTTGATTTAGTAAAAGGACTTGTATGTTTGAAAAAAGATCGGTTGCTTTTCCGGCGTATGCTGGTAGTGAAGGCTATTCGAGTTCTCCACCGGGCAATCTCCTTCATGGCTGCCGACGTTTCGGGTACGAGTCGTACTGGATGGAGTACGGCTCGTACCCCGAAACGTCGGCAGCCATAAAGGAGATTGCCCGGTGGAGAACTCGAATAAGCCTTCACTACCAACTTGTATGTTTGTTTCGTTTTGCTGTGTTTTAACCGGGCCTAAGTCTGTTGCGCAAATTATTACAAATACTTCCCACGTATTTTTTCTATTTTTCCTACCCATCTTCAAATTTCCTTTGGACTCGAATATGTGAGCAAGCGATTGTACTTCTAAATGGATGGTATGTGAGATATGTACGAGTCTTAGTGTTTAGGACTATGACTGTTCGTGTTTTAGTATTACTAAGGGTAGTCAGTTCCGCTAGACTACTTTAATCGTATTCACTACTTATCTGATTTTGCTGAAAGAAACTTACTGAAAACTCTACTCTACATCTATATAAGTAAATATGAGCTTCGCAAGCGTGCATCTTCGAAATGTTATCTGCGCGCAATTTAATTAATATAAGAAGCTGGATGCAACTAGCATCTTTTCGAAATGTTTTTTTTTATACTACTTATAGCAGTAAGTTTTAACGAAAGCTGATTTCCTCATTTTGCGTAGCTTTTCTCTTATTTTTAAATGATTTGATATTATTAGGGGATTTCAAGAAAAGTGAGCGAAATTTCTCCGTCATCGGGGCTTTCTGTATTGCCTAGTAATAAATATGAAGGGAGTTGGGGGGAAGTAGGTGACAATAAATTGGTGTTTATCTGTCGTTAATTGCTGGCGCCACCTGTCATCCATTCTCCTCCCGAGGGCAAAATCGTAAATCCTAATGAGAGAATCAAATTTTTTTTGAGCTGCGAATGATATACTGACACTCCTCTTCATTTCGTTTTAGTAGCTCCGTCGATTGCCAAACATGCCGTCGTAAAACATCTAATTTTACTGCCCCGCCGTGGACATATCCCGATATAAAAGTGGGCGTGTAAATATAAAGTGAACCTTTCACGGTCTTTATGCCTTTTCCAAACGCGGAAGTAATTCTTTGTCGAGAAGCGATGAAAACGGTCTCTTTCCAAAGCCCTCTTTCTCATTTTCGGCATTAGCTTGGCCACACCCTTCCAATCTCCCGTCTTTCATGAGGAATTTATCTTGAGTACAGCTTTTTTCCTGTTCGTCAACAAATAAAAATATTGAATACATTTTAATACTTCACTTATTTAGTATAAAAAATAGTGAAACATATTTTATTCCATGAACAATGCTAAAATGATTGCAGAAATCGGTAAATTATTTCACATTTGATTGGAGTATCGGTGAAGTTGGAGTAAAATTTCGTGTCAAATTAAATTAATTATTTCATGTGAAATTGGTGTAAAAAATTTTGTATCCCTGCAAAATTTCGGTTTGGGTTACCACCGTCTGGAATGCGATATCTGGCGCTTATTCAACCAAACAAAAAATGACATAATTATACAAATACATTTACACTCATTGAGAATACATTCAGGTAAATCTTAATCAACACAGCTATTTCTGAAAGTTACACACAATTATTGAGGTCATAGTTATGAAATAAATTTGCATATCATCTTTCTATATACAAACTCAACTTTCTTGTGGTTCATTACTCTGTTATAACTGCAGAGCTGGTGTCCCATTAGGTACTTCCATTAGCTACGCCACCAGGCATGGAACAAAATAGTTTGGACATTAACGGGTGGCTTATTTTTTTATTTTCTCAGATACTTCATCTTAACCTCTAATAATGTGCTGTGGGGAGTATTATCAATAAGCGAGGTAACGAAATCAAATCGTTTGTTTAACATTAAGAGGCCGCACAAGAGCACAAAATACAATGAAAATTAATTTTTTCTAAGAGACTAAGCAACATTTCTAAGGCTAAAATAAAAAGTAACCCACTTTTAGGACCTAAGTCCACTCAATTTTCATTCTTTTTTCATCCTTTTTTTAGCAAAAAGCTTCCCCCTTAGCACCTTTTAATGGTTTGAAATCAATTATTATTATTATTATTACAGTATTCTACCGATTAAGGTAGGTGTCCATGGAGTGTTCAAGAAGTGATCTGGAAGCCTCCCTTTCCTTCCAGCACTGTTTTCTTTAATTCACTGTAAGGCCTAATCCCTTTCGATCTATCTAAAAATCCTATTCTTTTCCTTCCCCTCCCTCGTACCCCTAAAATTCTACCTTCTAACACCATTTTCAACATCCCCTCCCCGCTAAGTATTCGCTCCATCCATACATTCTGTATCCTCCATACCTCATCTAAAAGCTGTCTCTCCTCGCCAACCATATCCAGCACTTCGTCGTTCATTTTGCTCTCCGTCCATTTCACAGTGCGAGGAAAATAAGAGAATAGACCACACTACAATGGACATCCCAACCCTCAGCACCAAATACATTCCTACTCTTTCCCAAGTTTCGGAGACGGCCCAATTCTCGTCGTCCGTTGAATGTGATATCCTTCCGTTTTCTGTATTCAGTGCTTTTCCTTCCACATAACCTCCTCCCTGTCCCCTTCTCCTGGCACCCCCCCCCCCCCCCGACATCCGGGCACGACTGCCCCGGGCTAGAAGCATCGTCGTGGTTACGCCATCTTTCTGCCTGATGAAAATGTCCCTCTTCCTCTGCACCCGAATCCGAATCTCGCGTTTCTTTGCTCTCCTACTCGCCTCAGCCCCTCCCATCCCCTGCATCATATTCCCACAAGTCTCGCACCCCTCGCCCCCCTCCTCATTTCACCCCTATTCATTCATTCTACCCATTTGCATGCAAAACAAAGCTGGGCGAATCGTCAAGTGTATATTCTGCATTTTACAACTCACAAAAACGCATAGCTGTAGCGTTGGCATTTCATCATCATCACTGGTCAACGATCCTAGGATTGGTTTGACGCAGCTCTCCACTCAGTTCTCCTATCAGCTAATCTTTTCACACCTACGTATTTCTTCTCTTTCACATCCTTCTTTACTTGTTCCATATATTTTCTTCGAGGTCTACCTTTTCCGTTCTTGCCTTCAATTTGTCCCTCGACGATTGTCTTCATCAGGCCATCATGTCTCAAGATGTGGACTATAAGGTTGTTCCGTCTTCTTGTTAGGGTTTTCATGAGGCACGATGGTTAAATAATCACATCGGGAGTGCAGCGCTTTAAGGTGAAGGAACATGGGCACTAAGGAAGGAGGGCAGGAAAGGACTGGAGGCGTTCGAGATGTGGGTCTGGAGTAGAAAGGAGGAGGTGAAGTGGACAGAGAGGTTTAGGAAATACGAAGTGCTGGATTTGGTGGGTGAGGAGAAGCAGCTTTTGGATGAGATACGGAGGAGACAAGAGGCATGGATGAAGCGAGTGCTGAGCGGGGAGGGGATGTTAAAAACAGTGTTCGAGGGTAGAATGTGTGGGTAAACGATGAATAGGAAGGAAGAGAATAGGATTTTTAGTCACAATGATAGGGAGTAGGTCTTATTATGAATGGATGAAGAAGTCCACTACGGGAGGGGAGACTTTCGGAGTAATTCTTACATACCCCATGTAAACCGACCTTAGCCGGTAGAATACATACATAAAAAAGAATTGAATCAGGTATATTATGATATGTGCGCAATAAAGGCGCGTGAAAAAATATTGATAGTTTCTGATGGCACTAATTCATCGAGGAGCATGGGGGGTGTCACCAATAATTCGTTAGTATAATGAAAATAGTTGCATATTTGTATCATTTTACTATTTTTGGCCTAGCCCTGGTCCATCGCAAAAATTGCGTAAAGTATTTTCGTACACATAACAGCCCGAACGTGGCAGCGTGAACGTGCGATTAAAATTTACAACTATATAAAAGTTTTGATGCATTCAGTGTATATAAGTCATCTTGAGCCCTCTCCCTGATGAAAATGTCCCTCTCCGTCTGTTTCCCAACCCATTCCTCTCCACGTTTCTTTGCTCTCGCACTTGTCACCGCCCCTTCCACCCCCCCCCACTCCACCCCTTGCCTAGCATTCCCTCAACTCTCCCCTTCCTCTCTCTTATTCCACCCCCTCTTCATTTATTCTCCCCCACCCATTTGCATTTCACCCCCACTCCAACATGAAGACATTCCCGTGGATGGACCCCCCCTCCCCCAGAAAACTAACTTTTTCCCTGGTTCTTCTCCCAGTTCCGAGATGACGGTTCAGCGGTCATGAGAAACTTGAAAATTCTTCCTTTTTCAAAGATTTTTTCCATAATTTTTAAGAATATTTCTCATGCTTTATGAAGGGGTAATTTGCTCTAACTTTGCCAATGTTTCGTTAAACGAGGCCGCTCTGAGGAAGTTCGGAACGTCTTTAAAGAGGTGATCCGCTTGGCAAGAGTCCTGAATGTCATAAGTTTACTAACGGAAGAGTTAATCTGGCTATTTTCGTCCAGAATACTTCGGGAAGCGCTGTTCTGCAACTGAATTTCGATCGGCGCGTGTGGAATTCAAATTTTCACTTTTGATTCCTAAAATGTGACTATAACTAGTAAGAGCTTTGAAGTGAATTATTAGTGAAAATTACTTTTTTAAATGCTTTAATTACGAGTAAAAGTTACCAAATGTTTAATCATTTAAAGCAATTCAATTACTTTGCTTAGGTTACATCTCATGATTGGTGCTGAAGAATGCTACTTTGTATTTTATGCCACATGCCTATTGCTCGCCCTAGTTATAAAGCCCGGAGGTTATAAGCTCAAATTCGGAGTATTCCGAAAAATTTCAAGGTGATTTCTGAAAAAGACTTATGTTGGTGGTGCTGATTGATTAGCTGATCAGAGAAATGAGTAGAGAGCTACGTCAAACCAATCGTAGGCCTGCCAACTGATGGTAATGATCTACATCGGCGCATTTACATCTGAAGGTGGCACTCGGAATCGAAGCAGCTTTATCATAGATCCCGAGGGTAATTTAGATGCTAAATTTTTTTTTGAATTTTTTTTCGTCACTCTTTCTAGAAACAAGTTTCCAGCTTCCTTGATTTGAATTTTCATGAGACTTCACTGCATTTTAGGTTCATTAGGAGTTACTACAGATGCTCGAAGGCCATGGCAAAAGAGTAAACACAACATTACGCTGGCCATAAGTTAACTTAAGATACAGCAACTACATTTGTATGTTAATCAGTGAAATTATTTATGTATTCAGAGGTATTTACTTCACACGTTTTTTTTTAGACTCCGGAAATGGAACTGATCTTCATTCCATTGAATGAATGTTATCGATGTCTCTAAATGTCATCAAAATCAGTGCGATGTGATAGAAAGTCGGAAGTAATGGTAAAAGGGTATAATTTTCGTAGGGGGAGAGTGATCCTAGTGTTGAGGTAATGTTAAAAATACTCTTCAAAACCTATATTGCTCGATGGATATATAGGCGCTGTTCTAGCTCTCTTCAGCAAGTTGCAGCTCGTAGTAAATGTCTCCGCAAGAAAGCTTCTCTTTTCCATCTTCCTCGCGCGTGATTACTGTGGTCCATATCCTCCCCTTCCACTCGACTGATCTCTTTTCTTCTGTCCCACCTTCTTTCCATCTCTCTCTCTTTATGCATTGTCTCTTTTTACATATATATACAGTCTCATCTCGCCTGTTCTCACACTGCTCCTTCACTTACACGGAGGCCCACATTACTTTCCTTCGCTCTTATACGTCCCTCTCTCTCTTTTCCATTGAGCTCCTCTCCTTTTTCCGGAGGTGTCATCTCATCAGACGCCTCTCTCTTCCCCTGCAAATCCCTCTTTCTCGCATTCCCCGCCTCGTGGCGCTGGAGTAGACGTAGATCCCCTTTCTCCAACCCTCCCCTTTCTCACTTCATCCGTCAAGAGGTGCAAATTTCGCCTTCGCCGGAATACAAACCCCCCTCCTCTCGCTCGCAATCTCAACCCGTCTTCCAATAGAACCTCTCTCCCAAACCTATTTCGTTCTGTTGGCCGCAAGGCGTCCAATCGGGGAGAACATACACCACTGGGCTGCCTATATAACGGCGGCCATAACGCGGCATTAGCACTTCGACCTGAAGACGTCTGCTGGAATGCAGGAGAAACTGTTGTCTCCAACACAACCACGACGCAATGAATCACGGAAAATACAGCCTACATGGTATAATGTAGGTACCTATTTTATTTTGATCGATCAAATGAGCAATGAGGGAGTCCTAAATGTTCGCGAAATTCCAAACACCTGTGGCTAAGTATGGGGAGATCTTTATCTTCACTCATCCTAACAAACCCTCGCGACGGTCGCATCGCGTTGATACATCGATTTTCTCAGATGTAACATTTTTACTAGGGGCATTTGAGATGAAACGAAATTTTGGAAAGGCCTTCTACAGACGAAGCGAAAATTTCTAGAAGAATATTTAGCCTTAAGCCAGGGGCGTAGCTAAGAATTAAGGTTAGGGGGGGTTTTAGGTGTAACTAATACTTTGGGGTGTGGGGGCATTGCATTCCAGCCAGGGTAAGCGGGAGTTGCATCCTCCAGAAAATTTTTTAGAATAAAGGTTCAAAATAACTAGTTTCACCGCTTTATGAGAGATATTTGATTAATCCCAACGCTATTCTATAAGTAATACTAATCCATTAAGTAAAATGGATTAAAATTTAAAATTTCTCTGAGCTCTGAGGGGGGTTTTATCCCCCAAAACCCCCCCCTCGCTGCGCCACTGCCTTAAGCAATAAATTGTCTCGAAAAAAGACAGCATAAAATTGGCTAAAGTGGTATGGATGCGTTCTCTTAATTTTGGTGCCCAAAAATACCATATTTTCCAAATTTACTTTCGCTGATATTTATCGGTAAGCAGCTTCAATTTCCAGTTGAGATAACCTCGTTGTCATTTCAAAGACATTATTTAGCTGAATATTATACATTTATTTTGTATATTTTTATTAGCACTATCTTATTCCCGTAGTGACCATGCAATTTATTTTATAAGAATTTGAGCTATTATGTTCCTCGCCCTCATCTGGGACTCTACGGGCTTGAGAGCAAGGCGTGTGATTTGATCGACGTTGCCTCAATTAAAAAAAAAGCTGATTTTTTGTCGTAAATTAAAATACTTCACGTTGTACGTGAAGTAACTGTATTTCTATCTTTGAATGGTGAAATCGTAAAAGCAAGTTGGGATTTTTAAGACATTAACTGTGAACGAATTTGCCGTGTTATCACATTCTATTTTACGTTTGCATAGAACCCAGGGACCCTTTACAGATGAATGATTCGGGTGTATTTTTCTCGGGCTTCCCACCATATTAGGGCAAGCATGCTGAAAGTCATCGTTTCTTTGAAGGGATGCTATCCTCGTACTATATTTCACAGGGGTATCTGCATTCCATGAAAGTATGTGATTATTTACTGTATCATGTAATTATTTTATTCATGGGCTTACCCAGAGAGGGGCTGGGGGGGCAGCTGCCCCCCTCCCCAGAAGCAGAAATCGCAAAAGTCTTTAGCAAAATCAGTACTGAATTGAAATGAAAGTATTCAACAAATTTTATTCAAACCCACGAAAAATGATATGCATTAGTATAAGATATGTAACTAAAATAAAACTATTTTTTCCAATGTCATAACTTGGCTTGCCCTCCCCTAGACAATGGCTAGTTACTATCCTGGATATTCCCTTGATTTTATTCTTATTTATCATTTGTTATTATTTATTGTTAACTCATATTTTTATTACTTACCTTTTTACTTACTTGCTTTCCCATGACCATCGGGGCTGTTATACATAGTATTGCACTTTTCCTTATCACTTCATTAAGTGCATTCAGGGGGCGCACATTTCATTCGTGACGTTCCCAGCATCACGTTCTCCTCGCGCGATCCAGTGAATCTCGCAGTGAAAGGGAAGATACGTGTAGCATTCGATGCGAGAGTATTTTGGGGGAGTCCTGTCTTATTTGTTCTGCGTTGATCAAGTCCTCTCCCTCCTCCTTCGCCGGCGCTGCGCTGCCTGATACTGGAAGGACGGGAGGGAAACGTGAGCCCTTCGGTTCGGTGATGAATGTGAGCGTTGAGGCGGTGGAAAGGGACGGACTCTCTCTCTCAAGACTTTCGGGGGTCTAGCGGCGGCGGTAGATGCTGTTGCCTTGAGTGATGGAGGCATGGAGATGGATGGAGTGGGGGGCGGTCGGCCGTAGCCTTGACCTCGCGTCGCCTCCTCTCCTCTTCGCTTTCCATTTCACTCCTCGAGATAAGAACACTTCCTCCTCGTCTCCCGAGCGCAGCATCCAATACCCGTCTCCCATCTGACCGCGATTGCCGCTTGATTGGTTTTACCGCACTCCATGTACGTCCAGTCTCATGCCCTTTCTCTTCGCTTTGCTTTTATTTTGCTATCCCAGACACATGTATCGTTGTATTTTGGTAAAATTCCGTGGTCAGTGGTCTCAATCCATTTATTTTTAGGAAGTAAAAAAATGTTCTTTTCTTGTCGCATAATTAATTTTTTTCTTTACTCTACGTGTACACATAGATAAATGAAATTTCCGTAATATCACTATACTCTCCTTTCATGTGTATTCACGCGCAATGCTTAATTTGAATATATTATCCATACCGGCAAATTTCACACATCACAGGCAAATTTTTAATTTAAATTGATAGTTGTATTGATAGAGGTACATTAACGTTTCGCAGAGGATCTGTTTAAATTTTGATTCCCTATAATTTTTTAATGCATTTCTCGATTTTGAGGTGCTAAGAATTACTTTATACAATGATTGTCTCATGGGCCATTAAAGGCTCTTTTTCATTATTTATGCGGTTGTACGTATAATTCCAATATCTCTCGTAGCATAACTTAGTTAATAAGTCTGCCTATCATAGAGGCGTAAGAGTTGCATGTTATTCGGTGAAGCTATTCTTTGATAAAAATCTCTTATCTCCAAACAATTTTGGACTCTAAAATAGGCGCCTTTTCCGTTCAAAGGAATGATTACCTTCGATGTTCGCTTTCCTTCTCCTCTCCTTCTTCGTTTTATTTTCCAATCCTATTCGAGATATATTGCTGTTTGTTTAGAATGCCGTGATAAGTGTTCTGAATAAGGTTTCCTTGCAAAACATTATTCATTATGCAGTTATAAAACATCTCATTACACTGCTCAGGTAATAAGTTTACGATACGATAATAAGACGAAATTACGATACAGCAATAGTAGTTTCATGTTAATCAATGAAATTATTTAAAAATAAAGGGCTCTTAGCGTCATACAATTTGGACTCGGATAACGGAGCCATTCTTCATTGTTATGGATGAATCTTATCGTGTTTCATTCTTCTCTAAATGTCATCGAAATCAATACGATGGGATAGAAAGTAGGAAAATATGGCAGAAGAGGATCATTGTGTTTCGTGAAGCTTTGAAGCTATTTATCTCCAGCTGATGTAGGAGTAGGTGGAGGTATTAATGTTGAGGGAACGTCAAAAATACTTACCCTTCCGTAGTAATGTCTAATGCTTTTCGGGCGAACAATTTTGGTGAAGTTCTCTTACGTTGCATACCTGGTGGGGTTTTCCATCTCTCCTTCCAGCGTTTCAGGGCTCCAGGATTCCAAGTTATTGTGCGTCTAAGATTCAAGTGAAATCTCTGAAGACAATGAACGTGTCGCTTGTCGAAACGTTTTAAAGAGAGTTGGAATACCTCACCCACTGTAAAACTCGATACCTAATCATTCAGTTTAACGTGCTAATCATGTATCATTGCTATTGAATGCCTGAATAATCTTTATAATGTAACTCGGTCAATTCCCTGAGTCCGCTTGGTAGTGTAAGAGACATGAACCTAGTTTCCAGCGACCGCATTGCGGTGAGTGCCTCTTAGATGCCACACATGAGTTGGATCCACCCTGGCTCGCCTTGAAGCTTCGCCCCCACACCACCCCGTGGCGGTGGTTCCGACTCCTTCCCAGCATTCACCCTGATCCTTATCGGCTCTTCTTCCCTCCCCCGCCGCCGCTGTTAATCAAACCGAACGTTAATTGCTGTGTTTGCTTTATCCCCCGGCGTTTCAATTAAGTGACGGCCGTCGAACAATAATTGATGTGTTGCTGCTTTTTGATTGAGTTACGTCTCGTGTTCCACCTGCCGTCGCCGAGCGGAAAATATATGTTTTGGGAATGCGACTCGATAAAAAGGCAGACTGGGTGAATGCTTAGCGAGAATTCCAATTAATTTCCCTTCTGTAAAAGAGGTTTCCTTTCGGCGCTTTTAAAGAGTTCTCTTCTTTCGGATTAAGGGCTTTCCTTACCTGTTGGTGCTTCATGCCTTGGCGGGCGAGGTTCCTGTTTCACCGTATGTTGGCCGCATTTAGCCGCGGATGCAACCTGGGAGCGTAGTTTACCGTCAAACAGTTGTTTTTTTTTCCTTCGAAAACCAGTGAAAATTTCATGATCTTAGGGCTTTCTCGATTAGTACCAAATTGCGGCATACAGGGTGCATGTTAATGTGACGAATGATTTTCTATTACTATTTCGCACTGGTCCGGCCATACCTTGAGTACGCAACGAGCTTATGGGATTCATCGCAGAAAGAACTAAAATCCGTAAAATACAAAAGAAAGTTGCACGATTCGTTAAAAAATGCTACGGTCTAACGGAAAGCGTTGTTAAAAAAATGTTAAACAAATCAGGCTGGGAGCCGCTGGAGACCCAAAGAGACTACGCGCGAGGCTTATTGTTAGAGTAATTGAGCAATTGAGAATAGATACCTGTCTGAGTGATACGATGAACGTCATGTTAGAACCCCACCATGTATCCAGGCCCGACTAAAATGATAAAGTAGGAAAGATATTTAACCGAACGGATAGGTATGGGAGTTCATTTTTTAATAAATGATATTTAGGATGATGATTTTTAGAATGATAATAAGAGATGCTTGGCAGAACTTCGCGAGAGCATTTCCTTTTTTTGATAACTGGTGTCCTAAAACCCCCCACCGATCGTCTATTGAGGCGGAATACGGTGACGTATGTAAATGTAGATGTAGATGATAATAAGACGAGGGCTCCTGCGCTTAAGAAGGGGAGATGTTTCCGGTGAACGATCGAGGGGGAAAATTGAAAAAAAACGCAAATTAATGCCCGTTCTTGCCACTAATTTTACAATTCCAAAGGAATTTCTGCTTGTATGATATTCGTCTTCTTATTTTTCTCCAATCAGGCGATATTTTATTCCCTAGTAATTGGCCCTTTTCTCCTTCAGCAGCGATTAACACAGCTCACAATTGATTATAGTGTATTTTTATTCGAATGTTGCCCCGTGGAAAAAAATCTTGACCTCCTTAGATACTTTAATTATCCTCTGTCTATTCAACACGCAATAGAAAAACTTAAGCACTCGTGTTATTGCATTTATTTCATATTCTGGATCAATAATTGTGGTTTTGTTAAAGAAAAGATGAAAAAAAAATTAAGAAAGAAATTGGAGGCGTTCGAAATGCTGCTGTAGAGGGCTTCATATTTGAGAATAAAATTTGATTTCATATTGCAGTATAGAAGTTTGAGAAGGAAACTGTTGAAGATTTTGGATTGCACACGCTATTCTTCTTCTGCAATATCAGAAAGGTCGAATACGTGGATCGTGAGACCGGTCGTCTCCAATCCTTGCTTAAAATCAATCTCTTATATTCAAGGAGAAGTTGGCCAACTTCGGAGTAGATGGCAATATGTTGTGGTGCTCTCTTAACAAGTCGGATAATCACGGTCAAAAGTTTGTATGGTCCACAGACTTTTATTAATAAACCCAGGCTTCAACAAACTAAGTTATTTTTACGGTAGTACAACCCATGATAACGATGTAATTATTGAAGCAGACATTTATATTGCATTTCATGATATTTTATTTCTTTAATGGTTTAAAAATATCTAACCACCCTCCAGCACCCAAAAAAAATCATATTTCTCGCATAATATGTTTTTATACTTTGAAAATGAAAAATTTATCTGAACCTTAATCGGTGAATTAAAATCCGAGGACCTTAAATACTTTTTCTACGGTCATGTTTCCTGGTAAAGTTATAATCTCCGCTTGAGTACACGTCTCGATATATAGGAAGCGTCATTAACGGGCGATGGAATCGTTCCTCGCAGGCCGTCGCCTATCTCCAGTCAGCTGTTAAGTGGGGAGACCCCGCCGTTGGATTGGATGCTGTGGGGTTGCATTAGCATTCGATCACGAAGGGAGAGACAAAGGGCGGCGTGGGGGGGCATTGACGGAAGAGCGACACATTGCACCCCTCGCGTTGACCTCCCATTGACTGCCAAAGCGATCTTCTAGGGCTGGTCAAGGCTCGCCATAAATCATGACGCACAGATATTGAATTATCACATCCCAATCATGAACCACTTGTCCCATTTCATCCCTGCTGTGTCTCGTTGAATTTGATAGTGATTTTTAACCAAACTTATTGATCATAAGTATATGATTTATGACTATGTCGCTCAGTCGTTGAAACCGCGGTCTTTCTCTACATCTACATAATACCCCGAAAGCCGCCTAAAAGGCGTGTGGCAGGGGCTGTTAGCACACCAGCCGTTTACAGCTAAAAAAAATGAAGTACTGTAACGAGGTTGGTACTAGCGTTTATTAAAGTCCTTTATGGTTCGGGGGAAAAACGAATTCCCATATCTATCCGTTCGGCAAAACATCTCTCTTAATTTATCGCTTCTATCGGACCTGGAAACAGTGTGGCTCTAATATTATGTTCTCTGTGTCGCTCTTAAAGATATCCATTCTCAATTGCTCAAGCAATCTAAGCCTAGCGCGCAGCCTCCGAGTCTCCAACGGCTCCCAGCCTAATTCGCTTAACATCTGGGTAACACTGTATGTACGCCAGTAGCAGTTTTTGACGAAACGCGACGACAACGGTCTTATGTTGAAGATAAATCTGTAGAATATACTAAGTATTGTAAAATTCAATATGAAAATTTTCCACGGAGGGACGCTTGAAGGATTTTCTTTCATCCGGTTTTCCGTGCTGTGTTTTATTCTACTAGTCGTGCGTGACTAGTCTTGCCATATATTCTTCGACCCTGAGTATTGCTTGACTACACAATTCCTCACTCATCCTTGGTCTTTATAGACATCAGTCTTTGTAAATAATTAATTGATCATTTTATCAGTAGAGTTTCTGGGATGGTATTGAAATACACAATACAAATGTTGAGGAAATTGTGGTCTTTGTATGTAATTCTCTTGCCTCCTTAAAAGCCTTTTTTTACGATTGAAATGAATATCATTAGTCAAGTAATCCTTTTGAATGTTCTTCTGAATCGCCTAATTTTTCAATACTTTGGACATTGGTGTTATTGAAAATATTATCTTCGGCGTAGGTAGAATGAGAATGGCCCGATCAATGAGGAGGCCCAAAGGGGGCCCGGGTCCAGGGCCATCCACTAAGTATGAGCCTTCCTCCAGTATAGAGGTAAATATAAAAAACACGACAAACAGAAAAAAGCATACGGTATTAGGGGATTCGAAGAAAATCTGTGTTTTTTTCTGGTTTACATGTAGTCGTCAACATTGACGTAAATAAATGAAAAATTTTGTTGTTTGCATTTTCTGTTATTTCGTTACAAATTTCAATACCATGAAACAGTGGGCCGCACACCAAAATGGGCCCCGGGCCACCCATATCCTGTATCCGAGTAGGTAAGAATGAGGTAATTTCATCTTCCACTTTTTATGGTAGCCTGTTGTTTTCGGAAGCCCTATTAGTAAGCGATTTATTAATGTTAATTTAGATCATAAATTGCATTAAGAAGCTGAGAAATGTTATTTCTATCAGAATATTAAAAGTTAGAAAGGTTTTTTCAACTTGTCTAGGGCTGTAAGTTTTCTTTCCATCCAGCGAACTTCTTTTCGTCGATAGAAATTCAGATAAGTGACTTTTTCATTAGATTCGATCTATAATTTATATATTCCTATTCATTTCTTGATTCTGCCTTCCGGATTTTAGCCCTGCATGGAATTCATGTTTTTCTCTTGCCTCTTCTAATAACTACATTAAATTGATGGTAAAACTAATTAATCCAAGGAGACTTTCATGTAACTACTATCTACTTGCTAGGAAGTAGAACTAATAAACTTCTATAAATCTACACCAAGAATGAAGTTCACTTAGGAAATTCATTAGGCTGAGTCGGAATTCGTTCCTGGATATTCCGATTGCCTGCTAGATACGCTACCAGTTATGCCACCACACCCTCTTCCTCAAAAGCGAATCTCAGACGAAGTTTGCCGAACGATATGTTTATTCGCGTCCGTGTGGACTTGAGAAGTCAACACCTTGTGGGGTACTAACTCAGTTTGAAATTCGCTTCATAGGAAGGTAGCGTGGTGGTATAACTGGTAGCATACGAGGCAAGTAATCGAGGATTCTGTGTTCGAATCCTGGCTTAGCCAAGACATTTTTTTCATGGCGATTTTTTTGGCATGGTGAGTTGTTTCATGCAGGCCTCAATATAAACCTGGTTGAGAGTAGAAGATATTTTTTCCTCGTACAGTCTCAATATTCATTCTATTCCTTCGAAAATTCTTCGATAAGCTTTGGTAGTTCTTTGATCCGAAGAATTCCCTTGGCATTCCACCTTTCTTGGTGAGAAAACACTCTGACTTTAGAAAGTCGGGATAGGGGGACTCAGGTGTCTATTGGCCTTTTCCTCGCCCTTTCCTCCTTTGGAATAGCCTCTCCTCCTCCTCCGCCTGCTCCGTGGCTCATTATGCTCTGTGGCCCATTGTCTTCTTCGTGCCCTCCCAAATGCCTCCGCCCCTCAAAAAAGGATTTTCCGATCCGCCCTTGGAAGGACAACGAAATTGAATCTCCTCGTAATCTCCCTAACCCTCCCACCTTCCTCTGTCTCTCCATCCCTCCCTCTCCTCTCCCCTGGAAATTCACTTTCTCGCGATTCTAAACTGCCGCCGTTTCACTCGCGTAATTCTCAATGACGGCCACCATCCGCATAGTCCAACCTCCTCCTACTCTTTTACCGTTTTTTACTTTCTGTCCATTTTGAAACATTGCGAAAAATGAAGGGACTCGTATTTTCTCCTTTCTAGATCCACTCGCATACTTCGCGAGCTGTTCGCGGCGGAAAATCTTAAACCCATGGCAGATAAGTTCAAGACTTCACAAAACCATTTCCAGCGGGTCACCGCTTCTCAGCTGCTCCTCGGCCTTGCGCATGTTCCTCCCTGGTTCCTTCTTGTTTACAATCTTTTGAGTGATTCTTACTACTAGTGAAATGTTTAATAACTCTAATGACGTCACTATCTCATGAAATTTGGTAGTTTGTGTTTGTTTACACTCTTGGGAGCTATTCTTTCTATCAGAAACATCATATGTAGCTCTAATATCGTCACCAACTAATGAAAAGTGGGTGGAAACTTCATTATTATTATTATTATTATGTTATTCTACCGATTAAGGTAGGTTTACCTAGAGTACTAAAAAAGTAGTAGTTTTGTTTGAAGTTTACAAGATAATGGTTAAATTGCGTGGATTTATTTTTCGCCGTAAGTGATATTTCCCTTGCATCCATTCCCATATACCAAGCGTAGGATAGCAGTATACTAAGGGTAGAATAGAACAAGTTTTACCTTCTGAATACGCTATTGTGATTAAAAACAACGTTTCATGGAAAAAGAGAAATTTCAGTACTGATTTTTCACCCAAACAATGAGATGTTTCGCATCCCGCAAGGGGACAATACTTTCGCTTAATAAATTAACGCGTGTTTTCTCCAGCTTTCTACTTTATTTCATTCGAGAGGCCATCGGTATTGGTTTTGCAGCTCTCCCCACTGTAGTTCAAAATTGTTACACGTGTAACATCAGCTGTTCGTGTCTCATTAGAAGCAAATGATCACGGAGTTCATTTGAACAACCCCCCATTAGTTTCCCGGTTGCCAAGCCAACGACGCCGTCTCCCCCCACCCCTTCTCCCATATATCCAATGGCCGTAATCACCCTTACCGTAGTCTCTCAAGAACCGCCGCTGATTATTATCTGCGCGTGTATCTTCCTGCCGTCCGCTATCGCGTTGCTTTCTTCTGTATTGAGCGCCGACGTACGTGGGCAGTGATAATTCAAAATTTCACATCGTTATTATCATTATAAAATCGCAAATATAATTTGTAAGTTGAATTAAGCAATTTGAATGTACATGTATTATCATACGTCTTTTGACATTTCATTTTGGAATTCTTCAAATGAAGTCTTATTGAGATAATACGTATCAATATCCTATTTTGCATGCATTATGTTAAGGAAGGTGTACCTATGCTATGTACTTATAGTGTATTCTTACGAATGAAGTTGGTGCGAAGGCTTGCGAACGGATTGACAGCATGATCTTGGGTTTCCCATCGTGTTCGTTGATTCTAATGACAACAATTCCGTCTGCATTCCAGCAGAAACCCAAGAATAATCTTACGTAGTTTAATCCTGTCCTCACGTAATATAAATGCGTAATATAAATAACATGCGTAATATAAATAATGCGAAATTTCTTGATGTCGCTGTGGAATTTGTGCGTGCTTAAGGTGATAGACATCTCATGTAGACACGTTGGTACCTCAAAGCTTGATTCTTTTCCTTTCTTCTTAGAGGAGATAAGTAACCCAAGTATTGCTCCATAGAGAAAAAATCATCCGCCTTGACCGGGATGGCGCTCTCCGGCTGTGGCGCTGTGCGCACGATTTGGACTGCTTGTGGCATCATATGCCCAGCAGTCCAGCAACACCTTGTGCGGTAGTGTCCAAAAATATCCACAGAGAAGAATGACGTCTCAGTAGCTTAACTGGCTAAAGCACTCGACCGAAAATCGGGGGATCCGGGTTCGGTTCGCGGTCACGGCAGATGATTTTTTTCTCTGTGGATCTTTCGCACGATTGTGCATTGCGGGTGACTCCCGTAAAAGTTATCACGGCGGCTAGTCCCGGTATACTTTAAACTATTGCTCCACACTTAGATTGTACTTATTTCTTTCTCTCATTTGTCATTGTATGTGTGCCACTGTCTAACTTTAACCCTTCCCTTCTCATTCCCTTACATTCCCCGGCGTGCTCGCTGCCGAGATTGCTGTGAAGTTTTCAGGTCGCTCCCGAGCGCGCTATACCACCGGCATGCTCGATTGCTCCGTAATGGACCTCCATCGCTTCGGATTGGAACGCGCGGAAAAAAATAGAAAGGAGGGAGAGAGAACCTGCGTCAGTCCGTGCGTAGGCCATTGGAGGGAGTGCTTGCAACAGTCGCAATGCTTACAAGTGGAGTGGTGCGCGGAGATTTACGGACGCGAGTGATAGTGATTTTTTGCCCTCATGTATTAATGGCGATAAAAATCGATTAAGCGGCACGAAGCTACGTGGAGTTGAGTGTTTTTTTTTATAATTAGCCTTTAGAATTACTCTCCCAACGAAGTTGATTCCTTCACCGTATAAACTTACGCTGCAAGGTTTCAATGGCTGTTTTAAAAGTTTAGTTACGCTCTCTCCCTGTGGAGCTAATGAGGTTTGCATTCCCTTATCTCTCTGACGTATTCCTTTTAAATAGATTCCCACCAGGGGGCAAAATTCATCACAAATAATTCAATCTTACTTTTTGGATACTTTAATGAAGGAAAAAAGCTTCATAAATCATCTTTATCGTTATAAAAGCCAAATTATAGTTCATTGAAAGTGCGGAATTACATGTATGTCTTTGATTATGATGTTAATTATTTTTAAGTCAACATTTTTCCCTGCAGTCCTGGATGCCGTGGTTACTTTTCAATTTACCCGCCTGTTTTGATGTTAATTGCCTTCAGAGCTCTGTGCTTGTGACTCAGAATATAGTGTGTTGAAAAGCCCACCTCTTACTTTTATATTCACTGTTTCATCTCAAAATTTGGTCGGTCTGCGTTAATACTGCTAATACTGTTAGTAAAAAATAAAATTCAAGCAAAAAACAACTCTTTGTGTGCAAATGTATGCTTCTCATTCAGTTTTATGTATTTTTGGTTTTTAATTTAAATTAAAATTATTTACAATTAAAAAAATTAATCTGTTCTTTGTTTTAGCTCTCCTGAAAAGTTGCAATCTTTGAGATTCGTGTTGTTAGAACTTAGCCATCGATATGGGTACTTGTCGCAGCGATATTTTAATTAGAATCCACGTATATTGGCAAAAAGTATCACTTAGATTTCAATATAAAATTTAATTTTCTTAGACAATATTCAGTTTAAATTTTGTTGAAAGGTCAATGCTTTTGAACGATAAACGCCAGAGCAGAATTAGAAGGTCGTGATTTTAAAAGTTTTCCATGGTTTATTTAATCGTGATTGTAAAAGTTAACCGAAATGACACATACGGATTTTCTCGGCGGATTCTGAGATGAAACGACTATATTTTAGCTTCTACACTCACAGTCGTTATTCCTCAAGTACTTACTTTTTTGTCGACCTCTATGTTGAGGATACCAATTGGGTAGTTTCCTTCATCAAAGAAAACGAAAGGCATTGACTGCGATTCGTTACCCACCATTAGTGTATTCATAATATACGAATTATTTGGTTTTAGAAATCCCAGTTTAGACGAATGGCAATGCTCAATTTTAACTGCATTTGAAAAAGGCCAGATTGGCGCCCATGCGATGCCACTCCACGTGACGTCACAGGGACCTAGTTTCTATAAGAGTAGATAGGAGTTTTACATCGTCTGAGGTAACCAATGCATGCACGAGGCACAGAGCTCAGGGAAACATTTCTTAATAATCACCTATTAAAACTGCCTATGGTCGGAAAGTTTTCTTCGTTTGATAAGGCATTAATAATCCTTATTTAAGCCAAGCGCTACCAGCTAGTAGGGTACTCTGCTACCTGCTAGCATTCTGCGTCATATAAGCGCTCAAAGCCTCGCCCCAAGGTCACCTCACTTGCGGAAGCGGAAACCAGAACGACGTCACACGGAGTTTTCCCAGCATTCATACTTAGCCGTCGCGTTTTCGCGCGGTTGAAAATTTTCCCTTTTCATTTAATCGCGAAAAATAGATATCGTCATTTAAAAATCTAAAAGCGTGAAATACGTAGTCCAGGAGTAATAATCTTTCGATTGAGGCAATAAAAAAATGATAGGAAACCACCCTATTTTCAGTTACCGTCTTTGGCAATACTGTCTATCATTACAAACTACTGTATATCTACAATACTCTATATATACAAAATACTGTCTATCATTGTACTAAGCCGGATTGAAGATAAGGTTGAAACTCTCCTCAGCGAAGACCAATTTGGATTTAGAAAAGGACGAGGAACCAGAGATGCAGTACTTGCCATAAGAATCATACTAGAAAAAAGATTGAGTAAAGAAAAGAACACCTACATAGCTTTTGTTGATCTTGAAAAAGCTTTTGATAGTGTTGATTGGAAGCAGCTCTTTACCATAATGAAAGAAGCAAAGATAAATTACAAAGATAGAAGAATTATCTGGGGTCTCTATAGAGAAGAAATTGCAGTGCTGAGATTTGGACAATATGAACAGCAGGCCAAAATTAGAAAAGGAGTGAGACAGGGATGTTCATTGTCACCTGCGCTATTTAACTTATACCTACAAAGAGCACTGGACGAGGCAGAGAGCAACTTACCGGAAGCAGGAATTAAGGTCCATGGGCAGAGGATATATAAGCTATGTTTTGCGGACGACTTAGCAGTCTTGGCAGAAAGTGAAGACCAACTACAAGAAGTGCTTAGGGAGATGGAAGTCACGCTGGCTAGATACAATCTAAAGTTAAGCAGGACCAAAACCAAGACACTCGTTGTAAGCAAAACAGGAATACCAGCACATATAACTTTGGGTAATACACAGCTGAACAATGTAGAAGAATTCACGTATTTAGGAAGCAAGATCACCACGGATGCCAGAAGCAAAAGGGAAATAAGCAGTAGAATACAACAGGCAAAAATAGCTTTCAACAAGAAGAGAAAGATATACGTTTCAAAAAACATGAGTATCAAGATTAGGATGAATCTACTCAAAACTTTTGTATGGAGCATAATGCTTTATGGTAGTGAAACTTGGACGATAGGAGCAGCAGAGAAAAAAAGAATTGATGCTTTTGAACTATGGTGCTACCGTAGAATGTTAAAAGTTTCATGGGTAGACCGGGTAACGAATGAGGAGATACTGGAAAGGCTGGGAGTGAAAGCAGACCTATGGAGTATTCTAACTGCAAGGAGAAGTAAATGGGTTGGACATTTACTGAGGCAAAATAATGGATTGGTAAAAACAGTTTTAGAGGGCACTGTGGAGGGGAAGAGCGGCAGAGGAAGGCCGAGGTTGAGCTATATCACCCAAGTAATGAAGGACATGGGCTGCAACAGCTACCTAGAGCTGAAGAGGCTGGCGGAGGACAGACAGAGATGGAGAGACTGCTGCAAACCAACCCAAGGGTTGATTACTTAGAAGAAGAAGTCTTTGGCACATCAGAGTAACTTTGGCCCAAAAAAAAGATTTAATATTTTAAATTTTTTTTTCAGTCAACATATTGTCATAGTGAATACTTTTACTACTATGTCGCAGAACTAACTAGGGATTCTTTTCATGGTTCCAAAGTATGGAAGCGTAATGTAATGAGCAAACTGCCTTCTTGGGGTTACATTGACCCATCAGTAAAAACGAGCATCATAATCATGGAATATAATGCGTGGGACTAAGTAACCCCAGGATAGGGTATCACTGGCCCACCTTATAAAACAATCGCAAGGGAATTTCTGTATTACTGCGTTTGAAATTCATGTGACACATAGTCAGAACCCCTTAAGGTAATGTGGAAAATATGCAACATCACATGGCATTAAATTCACTAAATTAAACGTATTTTTTTACGTGCAAGTAGCGGAGTGGACCAAAATAACCCCATGTTACGATACTTGTTACGGCAATAATTACGTTGTAATCTAATTTTATATTGGTAAAATTCGCCGTACTGTCGACGATCCGTTGCCGTTTGGTCTGCCTCAGTGGCGCCAGGGTAAAGACCTCGACTAAAAATCGCGAGCACTTTCCAAACTGAAATTCGCGGATTTGAGTTCCATCTGTGTAATTTGGGGCAACTCAGGCCATGGATGTTTACGATCGATCTATGTTGTTATTCGTTAGATTCCCCCTTCGTGAAGGCCTTGCATGAGCTTTTTTCGCGGCGCTAAAGTTAAACAATAAACATTCGTGTCCGTAAAAATTTCAATTATTAAAAAAAATTCCAAATCAGGCAATATAAAAATCCCATTTTTTAATTGATAACGATGGAGTAGAGTTATACGATCATGTTTCTAATATTTTACAATGTAACGATGAGAAAATACGGTTTTTCTTGAGCCTCTACAGTTTTCTGATTACCTATCTTGAGCCCGAGAAAACGCCATAAAAACATTTTTATTTTATTTAAGTATTCTGCCGATTAAGGTAGGTTTCCATTGAGTACTAATGAAGTGATCTAGGAGCTTCCCTTTCCTTCCAGCGCTACCTTCTTCAATTCACCGTAATGCCTACTCCCTTTCAATCTATCTAAAAATCCTATTCTTTTCCTTCCCCTCCCTCGTTTCCCTAACATTCTACCCTCTAACACCATTTTCAACATCCCCTCCCCGCTAAGCGCTAACTCCATCCATACCTTCTGTCTCCTCCGTATCTCATCTAAAAGCTGCCTCTCCTCGCCAACCATATCTAGCACTTCGTCGTTCCTTTTCCTCCCCGTCCATTTCTTCGTCTCCATCCATAAAAATTATATAAATGAATTAAATATGTAATATGAGGTAAACAATCGCCCTCACGGTCATAAATTCCCGTCGTTTATGTTTGTTTTTTTTCGTTCGGGGAAGGTGCCTCATCTGTCTATAGCCGGCATCCCATTTTCGCGGAAGAGATTGATGTTCGTGGCATTTATGTTGAGTCACGAAGCTCTTTAAGCTTGGTAAACTGTCACGGCTCTCATTAACTCCTCTCAACATATCTCCTTTGTTAAAATTTTAAGTATCGAATTTATCACGGCCGTGGAAAGTTTAATATCGGTGTGAGTGATTATCGGTTGCTTAGCGATGATTTTGATCGATTGTCGAGATGGGATCTTTCGTTCTGACCTCTTAAACAATGGAATGCTGATACCCTCTCTCCCCAAGTAAAGTCTCTGAGTTGTGCATTTAGCCATCTTCAGAAGCCCCTCCGGAGTAGCGCGTCTTTCAAATACATGGGGAAAATTACAACTTTTTTACTGTATTTCTCGGCTAAAATAATTATGATAGGATTGTGACCATGAAGGAAAATGACATGGCTCTAATATATGCTCACTATGCATGGCTCATGGCTATTGCTTCGCCAGATAATCGCAAATTGCACAATTTCCCATTAGCACATCGGAGTGGGTTATGTTTGGAGGCTTAATCCTGAATGAAGAAAGATTTCGTGCTTTCCCGGCGAATGGACTTAGTGAAGAGTTCTCGGGATCGCCACCGGGTCAGGAACTCCATATCTGCCGACGTTTCGATGTCCGACTCGGTCATCGTCCTCAGGGCTGTGAGTGTCGAATGCGAAATTACCACTTGCTTATATACAGTCAATCTGGTTGTCAGGTGACTGCTGATTGGCTGTCGTCAGTGGCATGCTCTGATTGGCTGGCGTGATGGTTTTGCCTAGCCTTTTGGATATTCTTGAGCACAGGTTTCCAAGCGCTGCTCAATGCATATCCGGAATCTCTGTTGACGGTATTCTTGGCCACTCTATTTTCAATAGACTCTTTGATGAGTCGATCCCAAAAGCCATTGGATCGGCAGAGTATCTTGGTGTCGTCAAACTTACAGTATTTCTGCATTCCGCCCAATGCTCTGCGATGACTGACTTTTCGGGCTGTCCCAGGCGGAGGTGGCGCTTATGTTCTTTTGAGCCGCGTATCCATAGTGTGGCCCGTCTCACCAATGTATATTTTCCCGCTCCCACATTTACCAAGTGCCATGTGGGTGAATACTCCCTTGCGCGATTCATGGCGGCAAGCATTACAATGCTTCTATATTTCATTGTTTTTTAACCATGATCGAGAATCATCCGCAATGCCAAGATGACTGTATGAAGGAGTCCCCAGACCGTTCCATAGACTCTTTTATAATGTCGCCACTTAGAGCGCATATTAATGATTTACCAAAAGTGCCCGCAGCTCAATGATGAGAGGAGAGTAACTTTTTACTTCTCAATATTAGCAGAAGGGCTTACACTCGAGAGGAATAACGTCAACAAGTTGCGTCCCGGAGTATTCAAAAGTGGAGGATCGAAGTACCTGGCTAGAGGTGTCGATCTTGAAAATATGCGCCAATTTGGGTGAACTGCCCTTGGTTTTAACATGGTTAAAATGCTAATATTTAATGTATAGCTTTATTTAAATCAACATGACGATACGTCCATTCATAATAAGTAAAGAAAAACAACTGAAAACGTACTTACAGATACCATAGTATGCTTTAAAACGAACGATTCGAAAAAAATACGACAATATTTATTGCCATCCGCACGCATAGTGTGTAATATTTTGATTTATATACATCATATCATCATTAATTTAAGTTTCGGTTTACAACCGTAGTTCTGACTTCTTTCTCCGTGAAATTTGAATTGCTTTGACGTTTACGACGCTAGTGATGACTTCTGTAAACCCGTTTAATGTTCGGCTGGTGACGACGCATCTAGTGACGGACTATGAAATTTTCGATTGTAGTATTCTTACGCTGAACCTACAAACGTGGGAGTGAAGTGTGTTGTTTGCGTGGGCCCCGAGTCTTGAAGCCTGCGGACACGACCTCTTCCTGACCCGCGGTTCATCTGTCCGACGCATCTTCCTTTTAATTACCTCCTCGGTCGCAAGAGGGCCAGTCACGACCGACCGCCTATCACTCAGCCATACGGAGCCGCGTAATCAATTTACCCCTAAACATCTTCCATCCATCGAGTGCGAGACGAAGCAAGCCGGTCTCCCGACCACCAAGGGAAAACTTATTAAAGCCTGTCCTCACCTTTGATCCGCTTTATTTTTCTGTCGGGACGTGAGCTGCTGACGTGGGATCCTGAAACCCAACTCTCAGGTTGTGTGTGTGGCTTCATGGAAGTCCTTTCTCCCTCGCTTTCCCATCTTGGACCCCGAGGGCCTAATACATTGTGCCACGAGCCTAGGCACAATTTCCATGGGAAATCAGGATACTGTAGAGGTAAGCGCAGTGAGCTGGAAAGCCATAGGTCCATGGTTCGACTTCCGGCTCTGGGGGATTTTTTCTCGTAGTATTTCATGTGAAACCCGGCTCACTGAAAATAATATCCCTGTGCGGTTTTATCATCTGGGTGATTTTTTATTTCATTGAAATGAGGGCCAAGGAAAATAATCCCTCCCGCTCAACGGATCTTTGGTGGCGTAGAATTAGTGTAACTAGAAAGCAAAACTTGTTTTGCTTTTCCCCTACCACCTTGGGATTAAAAACTAGGCCTTCAAGTTCGGGAGACAAAGAATATTGCAGCGAATAGCAGAAGACCCACGCCATATCACTAGTCCATTCTTCTTCTTTCCTTGGCGGTCGGACGGACTGACTCCTCGCCGTATGCGTGCCCGGCCTCATCACGGACTGAAGTGGCCTCTAAGGGGACGGGCGGAGGTTGGGAGGCATCGTGGCCGGGAGGGCAGTCTGGGGTCGGACCGAGATTTACGGCGATTGGTCCCGGGGGTCAAGACCGGAGGGTGGGCAAAGCAACCTCCCACCCGACCCGAGCGCTCTCCTATACATATATAGGTACGCCATCGCCGCCGAGGCACGAATTCTCTTTCGCTTGGATAAAAAAATTCGAGCTGCACACTGCGGGAAATTGAAAGGAACGGGCGGCCCTCGATGCCTAGTTTATTCCTCCGCTGATCCGTGGAAATTTAATTTCCTCGATTTTCCCAGGTAATAGTGGAGCATGCATCATCTTCAGTCATTAATCCTTCGATGTACATAGCAGTAATCGCTGCGATGAACACTTCCTCAGAAGGAAATCAGTGTCTACTATCTTACCTTGCCTTAAGAACAGGTAACTTTGTGGTTGCTAATTAAATTCCATCGTGATTATTTAGATTGTTTTACTGTTGGGCAGCCATTATTGCTTGATAGCGCTCGTTATAGTTTACTACTTGTTCTTCACTAGTTGGTAATGTTTATTATTGATTTTACTTTTTATTGGGTCGGCTTAGTGTCCCTGGGTGGCCAATGAACATTTTTACCAATGGAAATAATGTTCTATTATCGCTGATGTTTCCATGCCTTACTTAGCGGAATTTAAAAATGTAATTTACATTGTTCTCCGTGCTATTTACTTAGGAAATTCAATTATCCCTACACATAATGACATTACTGTCTAGTTTTTCAATTAGGTAAGGACAAAACGCATTTTTTTTCAAATTTAGTCTGAGGCTCAATAAATAATAATAAATATATTTAAAAATAATTTAGTCTGAGGTGAAACACTCATTCATGTCTCTAAAACTCTAAATATCTTTTCTTTGAGCATCGGCAGTGGTAACTTTAGCATGAAGGTTTTTGTTAAATATTATAAATTAGTTTTATTATTCTCTTTGGTTGGAATGTGTCAACAATGTCTTAGTTAAACACTTGCAATTTTATCCCAGAATTCGCCCTTACCCATCACCTTTAATAGGATTTAGAAAATATATATTTTATGCCCTGCAGCAGCGTGGTAGGATGGAATTCGCCTGTCAATATTCCCGTTGGGAGTTATGGAATGTCTTTCGGAATGGACGTTGCTGCGTTAGCCACCGTGACAATTAAGTCATCAGCGAGAGGTTTGCAGCTGTCCCGCGTGTGACGTGGTCGTTTTTCTTTCGAGGCAGCCATCCCTATTGTCCGTCGCGGTTATATCTCAGTGGGTTGGTTGGGGGAGGGGCTGGGCGCGGAAGGGTTGGCACCACTGCGGAGGCTGGTGATTGATCATTCGACTGATATCGCGATTGCAGGCCCGAGGCATTCTTACGAAGGGAGCCATATCTCTCGTCTTCTGCTCCCTTCCCACCCATCCATTGATGGGAATCTTCCTCATCGCTTCTTCAATCTCTCCCGACGGACTTCCTTCCCTGGGACCTCAGGCAGACGTCCAAGGAGATGATATGCGCCCGAAGGAATGGAGACGGATAGACCAGGAAAACGTTTGTTGACACTTTCACCCTATTAACTCCCAGCACTAAATTACGGCCTAAGTATCGGTTGCAGGGCCACATTTTATATTTTAATGCTTAAAGACGGGAATATTTTTATACTTACACCGCATATTTTGCCCCACTATGCTTTATTTCCAGGTTATTCGTAGTGATACATTTTGTTTGAGGTATTCCTAATGCAGGAAATGCATATGGGATTCATTATTAACCTTCTGATATGCATTATAATGGCGTTTGTATGTACTATGGATTCGGTGAATGGATAAATTTATTTTTATTGTCGTAATTATTATCTCTCTCCTTTGCTTCCCGCGTCCATTGACGGGAATCTCTCTGGCTTCTCCGTTCTGCCAACTTCCCAGCGGCCTCAAACTGACGTCTAAGGAGATGATTCTCGCCCTGAGGAATGGATACTGAGGTAGATAAGGTAGATGAGCCGAGTTTGTTGATACGCGCCCCCTATTAACTTCCCACAACTAAATTACAGCCTCGGTATCGGTTGCGGGGAAAATTTAATTGCTTGGGACCCGACGTTTCCGGGAGATTTTATTTTGACTTGCCCATCTGGAAGTTTATCCGCTAATAAGCACTTTACAGATCTTTTATATATTTTAACTTCAAGGCTATCATTTTTGATTTTTTTATGAAGGAAGGCAGTGATTTATTGTTGGCTTTATAATTGCATATTTCCTAAAACATTTGCCCGCAACCATCTTGAATAAGTCAATTAAAAGAGCGGTAAGTTGTGCGATGAAGATTTCGACATATTTGGGGACATCTTCTGAGTGTTTCGCCTCCGGCTAACTATTCATTAGGACGGCATGGTATTGAATATTCCATGCATAATTAATTTGCAACTCCTAAATTTCAATATAAATGAAATATTTTAATGCGGAGTATTTTAGTAATGGGATATACGTTAAGGAGAAATTGCAGAATTCGAAAGCACTTTTTTATGTAATTTTACTGCTGAAAATCTTGCTACAATTGAGTGGAATACATCTTGCCTTTTAAAAGTTAATGCCACGATGACGACCTTGAGATAACCACTTGGGACAGATAAGCCATTTTTATGGATATTTTGGGAAGTAGAAATCTTCCATTTCTAAATCATTACATAGCTTTCTCTATATCAGAGATGTAACTGGGATTTGGCTTTGGGAAGGCTGGATTAGATTGAACAGCTAATCGCACCAGGTTATTTTTCACGACAAAATCAATGTATTTTAGAAAAAAAATGGCTGCATTTTAATATTTGTTGTTGAAAATTATGTATTTTAGAAATTTTACACTTAAAATGAAGGCGATGTATCAGCTTGGGTAGTCGACAGTCCTAGGGGGTTTCTATCCACCCCACCCATCCCCAAAGTGACGCCAATGCATTCTACATCTATATAATACCCTGCGAGCCAACTCTAGGGTGTTTGGTAGGGGGTGACAAATCACCAACATGCAGCATGCAAGAGGACCGTCGCATGCACACCGCACGGTCATAGAAATATTACGCACACCAGCAAAATATACATGCTTATTCATATAAAAATTGCTAATGGTTAGTAATTCCTTGAGCAAATACATGCAAGGTTAGAACTATGAAAATACATGCAATGAGTGATCCTAGCGAGCGACGCCATTAATCCTATCAATTGAGACAACGTTGCTATCCTTAATAGTACGAGGGTATAATGACATTTTAAATCTCTCTGTTTTGCAGTCTATTTCTTTTATTTTATTCTCATGATCGCGTCTACTATAGTACGATGGTAAACGAAGGATGTGATTCACGTCGTTTGAGAAAATATCTTCTTCGAATTTCCTATGTAAGTTAAGCCTATACTTCGATCTACGCTCCTGTAAAGTTTCCCATCCTAACTCGTGTAACATACTGGAAACGCTGCACTTTTTGTCGTAACAACTCATCACAAATCTGGCCGCCCTGCGCTGTACTCGATTGATTTCAGCTATTAGTCCTACCTCGTAAAGGTCCCACACGCTAGCAGCATATTCCAAGTGAGGCCTCACTAGAGTCAGGTAGCTTATTTCTTTCACCTTCATTGGGCATTTACCGAGAATTCTTTTTACAAATCCAAGTTTACGGTTAGCTTTCCCGCATACTTCACGTATGTGTTTTACCCCACGAAACGCCAGCCAGAAACGTGTATCAGCTTGGCGAGTCGAGAGTCCTAGGGGGTTTCTATCCACGCCACCCATCCCCATAGTGATGCCAATGCATGGTATCATAGTTCCTAGTATGTATGCATTTAACACGTCCTCTATGAGGCATTACCGTGGCCGTGTATGCAGCATGCGCAGGATGGGATATCGCTGGCATCCTCGTTGAGCGTGGCTGAAGTGCTGGCGATGATGGGTGAGTTGGTCGGGTTGTTTCTGTTCGCCCTCCTATGTCACCTTTCTCCACTCTGCACGCTGAAGCGACTCCATGGCCGTGAACGCATGTGTGTACCGAAGGGGCGGCAGCCGGCCCTTCTCTCATCCACCCCTCTCGTGGAGCGGGGCACGCCCCTATCTTGTATCCACCCCCCACGTCATCCCCTGGCGCGAGGGAGAAGAGAGTGCGTGTGGCGACTTTCGATTGTTTCGAGAGCTTAACAAGCTCTTTCTCCGTTTGGATGTGAGCCCGCTTTCGCTCTCTGCGGGCATTATCCGCTGTATCCGCCCCTCCACCCTCAAACCAAATTCACCCCTCCCTCCCTCCCCCTACTCCTAACTTCCCCTCTTCCGCTCTCCGCGATTTATTTGAAGATCACTTATTTTCCACTTAATCGCTCAATTCCATCACCAACGTCCTCGTGTACGCCCAAATCCAGTTGATATTTTTGACCGCGAATATTTTACAAGCACCGATTTCACAGCCTGGATTCAAAGACTATTCGGAAGCCTTCCCATACATTCATCAATAGCGCTACAGTTCTGATGTTGAGGGGCTGCATCCTACAATATCTCGCTTCCCCCAGCTATTTCATTCTTATCCAAATATTTCCCTCCAATATATTCCACTCTCGACCTCTATGCCTTTTAACATTTACCTTTCAACTGGCGTATTGTTCTCCATAGTAATGGGGTCAGATGGTGCCCCGAAGCTCTTTAACAAGCATTATTAAAACCATAAGATGATAGAAGAATATAAGAACTGATTTTTAATTTTTATTCTTCAGTAGCTCAGCTTTCTATAGTTGATGTCCGATATCGGTCCTGACCGACAACGGTTATGATTGACCTATGACATTCTCTTTCAGTGACCGACGATCGGCCATTTTGCGATTGGGCCACTTTAGTGACCGTTGAACAGTGATCGCAGTCACTAAAATCACCAATTTGGCCCATCACCACTTTTATTGAAATACCCTCAAGATAAAATGAAAACTATGAATTAAATTATTGACACATGAGCTTGCAAGACTTATATGTATACTTTGATAATGATTCTGAGAATTTATGGGAAAAAATCGTGTCGAAAAATATGTCATTGACTGGTTCTTCAGTATTTTCATCGACATTGTTCCTGTGGGAACGAATATACTGGAAGTGTAAAGGAAACATTATCCAAAATCAGCTGTGAAAAAAGAACCATAAAAGCCGTATTGTCGTTGCTGTGAAGCGTCAACAATGGCGGTGCCGGTTGTTATCGCTCCGTTGGTCTGTGCACTGCTTTCTCCGCTGTTGTGGCTTGCTCTCTCTGCCTCTCAGAGCGGTTGGGGGTGGGTGGGTCGGGGTTGAAGCAAGCGATGTCGTGTGGTGGGGGTGTTCGGCTGGGCTTGTTCCCAGAATGCACCTCTCGGCGGGGGGCGGGAGGATTTACTGTGGGCAGTGTCACGGTCACGCTTCCATTGAAAACGACCCCGCCCCCCTCCTGACCGCCTACTTCCATACCAACCACCCCAACGGTGGCCTTTCCTAGGATTCTGTACATCTCCCGCCGCGGATGACGAATTAACCTTCCGACTTTACTCAGCCTTTAATTGGACTGGGCTCTCATTTTATTTCATTGATGATTGCCGGAAAGGCCACGCTTACTCTCGGCTGGTGCAAATATAATCAAGGAATAAAATACAGTAAAATCTCTTTGTAATCCGTACTTGCGGTAATCCTACACTTCCAGTACTCTGGCGTGCAGTGCTGCCGACCTCCCATCGGCTAAAGCAATTTCTCATTTTTTAAATAAAAGACTTTTGTACTCATAATAATTATTTGTTTTATTATTATTTATACACCTATTTCCCTTTGACTTCCTCGGTTACGGATTCCGGTGAGGTGTTGCTGTTCTTTGCAGAGTCACAGTGTTGCACATGGTTTATTCCTCCTACATCGACCATAATCGTAATTGTTTATTTGGATTATTAAAATTAAAAAGAAGAACTTTGTGCTTACACGTTAATATTTATTGACAAATTTACGACCATGGTTTCAACATTAGACGTCATCATCAGGTGATCGTAGATATATTTTTTTCGGCGTGTCTATTGTTTCCTAAATTTTTTAATTTAATTTTGAATATTTCAAACTCATGTAAAAGTTTAGTTTTCGGTCTAAAAATTTTGAAAAAAAACAGGGTGGTAGAATGTAATGGTATTTACATTTTAAAATCAAGATAACGATTTTACAAAAATAAAAACTGGAGATATAATCAAAAAACTAAAAATCCTGTTTAATTTTTTTTGGGATATTATCCATTGTTAAGACCTGAAACTTTGGGGAAACACATAATTTTGATGCACTTCAAGTGTATATTTTTTATTTTTCAAAACATCGGGGGGCACTTTTCACCATTTTAACTAGCTAGACCCTTTTAGAGAAAATGGTATTTTGTCAGACAAAAGCTAGGCTGACGTCAGAGAATAAACTATTCATAATTTCATAAGGGACATCTACATCTACACAATACCCCGCAAGCCGCCTAAAAGGCGTGTGGCAGGGGGTGTTTAGGACACCAGCCGTTTACAGCTTTAAAAAAAATGAAGTGCTCTAATGAAGTTGGGACCAGCGTTTATTAAAGTCCTTAATGGTTCGGGGGAAAAACGAATTCCCACATCTATCCGTTCGGCAAAACATCTCTCTTAATTTATCGCTTCTATCGGACCTGGAGATATAGTGTGGCTCTAATATTATGTTCTCTGTGTCGCTCTTAAAGATATCCATTCTCAATTGTTCAAGCAATCTAAGCCTAGCGCGCAGCCTCCGAGTCTCCAGAGGCTCCCAGCCTAATTCGCTTAACATCTGGGTAACACTGTCTGTACGCCCGTTGCAGTATTTGACGAAACGCGCAGCCTTCATTTGTATTTAATTCAGCTCGCGAATTAAAAGGACATTGTGTCCCGCAGTTTCCCTTTTATTACCTTATTAATATATCACACCAGACACCCATTTCTGTTCTTGTCCATGAATTTAACACACCAATACTTAAAGCTATCATGGAAAATATGATTCTTCTTAATTCTTCTTAACTTTGGGTTCTAACTCGTATTTATTGGAGTAACACATTTTACACGATGACCGAATTCCTTATGTACAGAACATTTTGCTCTTTTGGATACCTCTCTTGCTAGGCATAGATTATTCAAAATCGAATTATTCAGATTTATAAACGTAATAACTACGAATAACATTATAATTGGAAAATATTTTATCGTTATGGTGATGATATTGAGTTATTAAAAATATAGGAGTCATCGGGAAAATTAGGTATGGTAAAAATCATCCGTAAATTGCTTTATCGCGAGTGAAATTTTATTTTCAGCAAAAAATAAATGTGAATACCATAGAAATACTACCGCTTATGAAAAATGCTAAAAGTTCATCGAGAGAAAGAAGTAAGGAGCTGTATAACGTGGACTAAATAAAATCGTTACCACTTCTATGACGAGCAATGTGGATTCTGCGTTGCGTGTGAAAGCTTAGTGTGTGCACGATGAAATTACTTGTGGTTGCGATCGGAGATCGATGAGAGAACGAGCAGTGACTGGAAGAATGTCGACTCGTCCCTTTGAACCAGTTGAGCAAACCGGTCACTGCCTGACCTTGAGAGTGTGCCCGCCCTCACACACTCAAAGCATTCTCTCCTCTGATGGGCCTCCAATAACGAAAGTGAAAACTAAGTCCTCCTCCATCGGCTCCCACACTTTAACCACAATAGCTCGCCGACAGGAACTTATTGTTGGCCGGAATTTTGCCTCTGTTGGGATGCTTCTTAAGTTGTATGCCATTTTCCTACCCTGGTAATTTGTTGCCCACCCATCGTAGAACAATAAATATCAATAAATAAGGCATTACTTAGTTTATGTCGTTCTGAAGTTTATTGTGATCACTGGTTTTTACCGAAACGGACGCAGAAAATTAAGTCGATTTGAGTATGCCAGATGTGAAAATTTGAGAATTTCATAATCACCTTTCCACATGATTCTTATCCCATATCTCGGAAATTATTGCACCCACTTATAGTTCAAAGTGACTTTGATGATCAGTGAATTCATAGCTGCATTTAATCATGCCGGTAATACGGAAAAAAATTCATTTTACCTTGCTTAAAAGTTTCCCTGCCTTATCAATTTGAAAATAGAAAAATCTCCAGACTTTACCATTTCGGTAAATTGTTCTATGTTGCGAACAATTTTTGCAGTGATTGCAAAAGTTTGTTGGAGGTAACTTTCCTTGAAAAGAAGCCTATTCTTTTTCTTTCTTTGTGCCGGCATGCAACGCAATTGGTTTGCTTTTCTCCAACCGGTTTTGGATTCAAAATATAGGTTTATATTTAAAATAAATAATCGTATAAAGTATGCTCATCTCTGCTTTCAATTGATTACTATTACTGGAATAATTTTTGGTCTATTTTTTTAAAATATAACTGAATGTCATAACACACGTCCCTTCTGTTCAACGGTTCTTTTTTTGGTGACGTATACCTCGTTTAAAACTTACTTAATCTTATTGAAATTTTCAGGGCATGCATTTTTCTTAACATTTTCTCTCTTCCCAAACTTGAAATTCTTTCTACAGATTTTTCGAGAGATGTGAAAATTGTCATTATGTAATCGATATGTTTTTACCTAAGTACTAAACGAATTATTGGTCGCGAAAAAAGCACAAAATTCGACCGGTTGTGTGGCATCGATGCATCCTCCATACACCTTGAAGACTTGTTCTTTTTATTTGCATATTTGCGCGTTCCATGATAGTCTTTTTTTTCTTGCCTGGCTCCGTCCCTGGACACCCGTGGTGTTCCCCACCCACCATTCCCATCAGCCACCGCTCCCGTTCCACCCATCCCTCCCTCACGTGGGCGTCGTAATCTTTATTGTTTGGCTGCTGCCCGCGTCCCTTGTCTTCTTTATCCTTTTGTCTCCTCACGATAGCCTTCTCACGATGGCCACCGAACTGGGGATTGTGTTTCTCCGCTGACGATACCACCCAGGGCCGTCTTCGTCGATATATTTAGAAGCCGTAAGCCCTTTTCCTTGTGCTGCTGCATTTTGGAAGCATGAGATCGTCTCTTCTCCTATCCGCAATGACTTCATTTCTTTCGTGTCGCCCCCGAGAAAGGAAAACGGCCTTAAAATTGGGAGGGTAGCGAACTCCTCAGCCCCATTGTCTCTCCGCGGACGAATCTCGCCTAAACATTCACGTAAAAAGATTCTGGAGGGGACAAGGAGACATCGTCACCTATTCCGTCACCATGACCATTTTCGTGAGTTCCGCATCGGCGAGAGTATTTTTAACATTTCTCTGGAGAGGATATGAATGCCCTCTCACCTACAAGGTAGGTATGCCTCCCAGGATGAACCGATGATTGAAATCGAGCATTTGACGTAAAGCGGCCCACACACATGGGAACATGGTTCGCCGAACTTGGTTCGTATGAACCAAGTTCCCGTGTGTGTGAAGTGTAAACGAACCAAGTTCGTCATTTTTTGTCACGAATTTGGTCTTCCATCGGGATGGAAAACATTTCTTCGGTTCGCCGGCAGGGCGCACCAAGTTCGTCCGTGTGTGGAAGACGCGAACCGTTGTTCGACCATTTCGTCTGTGGAGACGCTGTGGAACGGACGGATTGTCGTATTAAATTATTTGCTTTTTGATTCAGTGCTACAATGTCTGAAGCTGACAGTGCCAATTTTATGAACCCTTCGTTTTTAACAGACTTTATTGAAGCCTAATGGGAGTGTTCGTGATTGTGGAAAGTAAAAAGTGGGGAATATAGAGACAGGAATAAGCGGGTTGACACATTAAATAATCGATGCTGTTGACTCGAGAGACAATTCCGGGTGCAGATCTCAATTTTATAAAAAACCGAATCGAATCACACTGTTTTCTCTTAAAAAAAGCCGAACTCATCCAACTCAATCACAGCAGCTGCCCACTTCGAACAACTCATCTCATCAGATTCCACGGACAGACTGACGAAATGGCGAACCGTTGCTCACATTTCCCTCCACTGTGTGCGGAGAGTGACGTCCATGAACCAAGTTCGGCGAACCATGTTCCCATGTGTATGGGCCGCATTAGGCGATTCTACAAAAACATCCACATTGCGTCACGCAAAAGCATTCAGCTTTTGGTGGTTCAATGAATTCTGGTCGACCGCGAGTGTCCATAAATTTAATGAGTGTAAGTTAAGTGTTATGATGAAATGCAGTTTAGAAATATGTACAAAATTTCAAGCTTTCTATTGAATGATGAAGATGTTGTTGTAACATTGAAACATAGGTCATAGTAAATTTTATGATTGAGGTGATTTGCAAGTATTTATTTCAGCATGGAACAATGCTACTCACTCCAGCACGCTTGAGTCTTCGGATTTTAATTTCTGAATAAATTAGAGTTGCCCAAAATCCATTAATCTCCTGCGCCAGCTTGTTTTCAAACAATGAAAATTATCTTTGGACATTTTTTCATATTTTTACTTAGATATGAATCTCTCGGTACTAGAATTGAAAGATTCGGAGTGCTTCAAAGAGAACGTGGGAAAAAGTCTTTGAACCATAAATTTAATTCTCATTGAGTGTGCAGTACATCATTAGTGCAGATACGTGAAAATAATACTTCCATTTTAATTTTATAGAATTTTCAATTACAGTTTAGAGCATTTTGTATCATCTATTTTTTATTAATTTTCATAATGTATCGCTAGTACTTGATGACAAAGTGGGATGAAACACATTTATTTGAAAGAATACGGATTAGTTTAAATAATTATGGGGTGTACCAATCATTAATTTAGGAATAACATATAAAGTAAGCAATTAAAAATGATATTAGCAGCCTGAATATCATTTACACTAGTTGAACATCAACATTGAACAAGTTTCAAAACTTCCTGGATATTTCCTGGATATAGACAGTTACTTATACCACTTATCTTATAAGTAACTGTCTATATCCAGGAAATAATGGAATACCACATAGTTAACCAAGAGTTAGTGAATTAAGTTTCAAAACTTTCTTCCTTCAAACGGTTGCGTCTGTTAGTCACAGCTAGATTGTACTGGCTGGAAAACCTCACTGCATCCACGATGCTAACTGGTTTTCAGATTGTGTGGAATGCAGCACTTTAATGGTACGTATTTACAAGTTCCCTTCCTAGTACATACTTATTTCAAAGTCGTACATGAGTCCCTACTGGCCAGATCTCGTAAAAACTTAGAAACCCTAAGTTTAAGGCTTGCCTATGATTTATTGTTACCATTGGCTCCTCCCCTTGAAAAGAATCGTTTGCTCATAAATGGAATGTCACTCTTCTGGGGGCGTTTGTTGCATTTTGGTACTGTGGTATTCAAAAGAGGCCTCAATTTATACAATTTGTCATATTTTATGATGATTCCTAGGATTTTGATGGTTGTTATTCGCGAAATGTCAATACTCCTCAAGTGAAGCCGATGGAGTCGTTGCTGAACTCAGATATGTTGCCGTAACTGATATCTTCTAGGATGTCAGCAATGTCTCTCTCCTTTTGCAGACGTCTGCACTTCACGCTTACTCAGTACGATTAAATATTAATAATGTGTCAATAGAATCACCAAATTGTTAATCTGGAATTCCTAAATGCACCAGATTTTCCCATCGTTCCTTGGAGACCCGTAACAAACTCAGTTTCTTTCTGGGCAGATGGATGGAAATATTAAGAAGCCACCAGAGTTCTCTCTCAACCTCTCTAGTACCTAGCTGCCGATGAAAATACGTGTAACCATATCTATGAAGCAATAAGGTCCAATTTCGAATATCGTAGCGCTGGGTGAGCTCGGCACTAAATTAACGTGTATCGCATCAATATCGCATTTATCGCTTATGCGATTTTCACGTCATTCAATCATCAGTATACTTACATTGATAATATCGTTATATTTCCGTCAATGAAATGTGCAAATATTTTGCTATGCAAGCATATGTTGGAACTAGTTATGGACAAAGATATCTGGACGAAACGTGTTTCCTCCCATCATTTCACGTAATGATAGCATTAAGTGCAAGCGTTACGCTCGACGTCGTGGTTGTAGTCTTTCTTTGGCATGTTGCCATAAACTCACGGTTAATGTTTAATGCTGTCGATTTAACTTTCTGCTCTCTCATTAGCATGAAATATGCTCCCATTCGGTTGACGTCCATCCGTTTTCGTCAATGTTGCCGATGTTCAACATGCCTCCCACTTATACTTCCACTCAATGCTGTCCATAATCCATTCCCTCCGTCGGAGGCACATGTATTTTGACAGCGGCAATCGAGTATTCCCCGCTTTCCCATTGAGGAACTTACGAAAAGATTCCTTCTCCCGAGGGAATGAAGTGGCTTTAGCTTCATCCGTGGGACAATAAAAATTAATTAACTTGGTCTCAGCGTCTCTCTCCTTCTTGAATGAAGATTGTGGCCATATCCGTCCACTCCCGGATGCCTTCTCTGGCATCTTCTGCCTCCTTGTGTCTCTAAGATGTTCGGCCATCATCCCGTGTGCCCCGGTCATCAATTCACGCTGAAGTTGTCTCGCAAGAGGCCTTTAAAAGCCTCCACTTCGTCCATCTAGCTCTCTGCTGGATGTCCTAGAGACATCCTAATCGGATAAAGTGATTCCCTACGGATGGATTTGCCTCGCGCTGTAAGACGTTAGACCCCATGTACATTATTTAACAGCGGACGTATCTAATTCAATTCAAGGTACTCCGATTTAGCTCCCTAAACAGCAGGGCAAGTTCTTTTTCTTATCTCTTCTCATGCAAGAGCATAAGACCTGTAAATAAACTGGCTGGAAGTGATGTACTCATATCGTAGTTTATTTTATAAGCTGATTCAGTTCAGTCCCCAGTGTAGTTCTAACGAGCACTCACAGTGTAGCACTAAATATTGATGTTCAGGGCTCCAGTGTAGTTCTAAAGAGCACTCACAGTTTAGCACTAAATATTGATGTTCAGAGCTATAAATTTCTTAGAAAATATTTTCTTCATTTTCCGACATTAATGCGTTATTTTTCTATAACTCAGGAGTATTTTCAATGACATTTAATTCGCGTCGTGTAAAGGTGTGAAAATGCTGAATATTTATGAAGCTAACGTAAAATAGTATTCATACACTCATAATTCCTAAATGAAGAGGTCGACCGTAGTCTTAGCTGCCGAAATTCATGTTAAAAGGCGTTTTTGTAACCTTGGTTGAGCTTTTTGATAATAATTGGTGATGATAGAAAGTCATCGACATTTATTTTAGCTTTCATAAATACGTAAATCTAAACTTCCTATCCGTCATTCACTATGCTATTAGCCATAAAATACTGGCATTACAGAAAGGAGCATGTGGTTCCATCGTTGAAGGATTTCCAAATTTCAATTTTTCTTAAAGAAACAACTAGCACTTGAAAGATGACACTGTTCCCTTATCTCCTGTTTGTGCCATTTCTTCCTCCGAGTGCATTCTGTTGCACAATCATTTCCTCTGAACTTTTGCCGTTTTTGGTGGTAAGAAATAAATAAATGAATGTCGTTTAATCATTAGTATATATGTTTCCAACGGTTACTACTCCGTGGTGATCACCGAACGGATTCAAGCAAACGGAATAAGATTATGTTGACTGGAAAATCCTCATCGTAAAATGAAAAAGTATTAAAAGAACGGTAAAGTGATGTATGTCCTCCGTTCCGTATTAAGAAATGATATGTATCTTCTTGATTGAGAGAATTCTCGGTTGAACTCAAATTCCAACGAATTTATCGAATAATCAATCCTCCCAAATACAGGTTCTGACCTCCATACCAACGTGGCCAAATACTATCCTGATAACATCGCTATCCGTTCCTCAGAAACGGAGTCGGAAGTCACCGACATTCCAACGGGTTCATTTTCTGGATAGCTCCAAAGGAGTTATGCCAAAGGAATGCCTTACAAGAGGATGAGATGGTATAAACGTAATTAAGACGATTCGAAGAAATAATGGATTAGAACCGTCCACAGAATATACTACCCGTCTCCACCTATTCAAAAACGCAATCCCTTAAATACATAAAAGGAAATTTGGAAATAAAGGGAATTGTTGTTATTATTAATATATTCTACCTGTTTAGGTAGGATCACATGCAGTGTTTTTCGAGTAAGTTGATCCATACCAGCCTAATCCTTCCTCTTCACCTCACAATAAGGCCTTCTCCCAATCATTTTATCTATGAATCTTCTTCTTCCCCCCCCCCCCCCAAATCTGATATCACATTCTTCCTTCTAATACGGATATTATCATCCCTTTCCCGCCCATCACTCCCTCCAACCAAACCCTCTGTCTACTCCACGCATTCATCCAACCCTCTCTTTGCTCTGAAGGCTAGCAAAAGAAGGGCTCCATTAAAAATTAATTTTACTAGCCTCTGAAAAATGCAGAGCATATGGAACTAATGATATTAAATAAATCGCAGCCTTACAATAGCGAATTTTGAAAATTTTTTGTGAACCTGTTGCATTCATACTGCTAAACCGATTCCTTTACTGCTATATCTATTTTTGTTTTGTACCAACAGCTGTGTACCAGCATTTCTGTCTTTACTTTTTCATGTACCTATTGAGCTTTTATTTGAGCCAATTTCTTCTTGCTTTTAAATTGTGTTTTGATCGAGGAGTGATCCCCGGAGCATAAAATATATATATTCCATTCTTCCTTGTCAATATTTTCTCTCCTTGCCCACCACATCCGGCACCTCGTTGTTTCTCTTCCTATCCTTCTATTTACCTTCTCCAATATGCTGCCCCATCCTTTTTCTCGACCGATCGTATTTTTTGGTGACGTTGTAATGATTCTTTAAAGCTATCTCCACCATCTTGAAATTATGTAAGTCGTTGAGTAAACCTTTGTCAAAATTTGACTGTTTCTCAGATATAAAGACATCGCACCTGAGAAAATACCAAGTTAAAAATTTTATAAATTTGAGATGGATGAAATTTTTGACCAGTGTCGGCTTTGTATCGTCTGAAAATCTCAATCTGATAGCGCAAGTTTCAAACACTCCCTCACCAAGTGTGGCCAATCGAGAGGAAGGTATGATCGGAGGTTAGTGTTTAGCGATTACATACCAGGGTACTCTTTGGAGGAGGCCTTCGGTTGTTGCTGCGAAGGAGCGCGTGATTTCATTTCGGAGAGAGATTGTTTTGCTTTCCTTTTGGGAATCGTGGACGAGGGAGAAAAAGAGAACATGCCATCCTCCATTGGCTCTTGTGTGTACTAGTTCATTGGGTGATATTTTCCATTGACTGGCGGTGACTGATATTATTTGATGGACTCCACACCGCAGGCTCGCCTTACATGTCTTCCCGGGCACGACCGAGTTGTTGCCCTCTTCAGGGTTATCCTTGGTCTCGCGTGACCCTCGCTTCGTTAGCTGCGCGATCATCCCCCGCCCCTGTTGTTCTTGTCCTGAGGACACCCTCCATCCCTTCCCCCATCCAGCGAGCTGGTTTTCGCGCTCCGTCGTCGTGAGTTTCTTGGCCTTGGACGGCGGCGGGGTCGCTGTGTTTGCCCAACTGGGAGGGTGGATATGTTATGACCTCCACCCGCGTCACCCTCATTGTCTCGCCTGCATCGAAAGCAATGTGGATTTTGCAAATTGAAGAGCGGAGGGAGAGTGCATTTCAAAGCCTCATCTTCCGTAAATACTTCTCTATTAATGTGGAGGGAAAGGGGACTGCATGAAGGAGGCCCAAGCCCATCTCATTGAAGGCCGATTTCTGTTGCCACTTCAGCCGCATCTTAATCGGTTTTCAAAAATGTCCGCGACGCGGTGGTGAGTGCAATGCGATCCACTTTTTTCATTATTCTGCAGTAAAATATCTGCAATTGCAAGGATTAGCACTGAAAAGTTATGAATAAGATAAGAGAATATCATCATATATATATAAATTTCCGTTATTACCCCTATGTCTTATTTTCCCGTGAAACTCGGATCAATTTGGCCATCAGCGACGCGAGTGGCGACTTTTGTAAACCGATTTAAATGCGCGGTGGGTGACAACACATTTAGAGGCCGATTTAAGGGCCCCTGATGGAGGGGATCGGGTTAGTGTGTACCATCCTCAGTCTCAGGAAATATCTACCGTAAATTTATGTCTGAATTTCATATTTTATGGTCAATTAGATGTTAACAAACTACACCATCGATTTCTGTGATTTATGATTTTGTATGATGCTATAATCGGTCAGGAAGCTCTGAACTAGTTGCAATAACAACCAGCGGCGAGCTCTGGGGGGGGTTGGGGGATAAACCCCCCCTCCCAGAGCTCAGAAAAATTATAATCCATTTTACTTCATTGGATTGGATAAAGCCCCCCCCCCCCCACCCCAGTGCTCAGAATTTTTTTTTAATTAAATTCATTTTACTTCATTGGATTGATATAGTAATAGAATAGTGTAAGGATTAATAAAATATCCCTCAGAAAGCCGTAAGCTTCACGATTTTGAACCAGTTATCTTAGAATTCCGCAATTTATTAATCTCGCACATACCGCTTATCCTGGTGGGTATTGTATACCCCGACACACCCCGGTATTAGTTGCACCTAAACCTCTCCTAGCCTTAATTCCTAGCTGCTCCCCTGATAACAACATTTCACTTAGCCCAGAGGAAAAAAATTCGATGTATTGAATACAATACGACTGCGCCGAGGAGATGAAGATTCCCACCCTTGCGTGTCCGGGTTAAAAATTCCGGCGTTGGCAGAGTTTTTCAAATCCCAGCTTGGGTGCTTTGTGGAGGGCTCCTCAAGCCTACATCACTTCGTCCATCGGATAGGACGTTAATTCGTGGTCCCTATGGTGTCATTCGTAAAGAGCGGCGTAATGCCGACGCCTGTTTTTTCTCCCCCATTCTCTTTCGGTGCAAATGACCTCAGCCTTCGATCGCCTCTTTCAAGTCGTGTAACATATTTATGCGGAATATTGTATTGACATATCCGGACAGAGTGCAAAAAATACCGTGACGCGCGGATTCGGCTCATTATAGGAGGGGGGGACCTTGCATCCCTCCTCGGAGGCAACGAGAGTAATCTGACTAGTATAATTTTGTTTCTCAGGGAAACGGGTCTGTTTAATCAAATTAATTTTTTTATGAATAATGTCTGATTGTTTCAAACCAATATAAATAAATAATGCAGTGACCATCCTTCTAATGTATGACTTGAATCTAATGACTGAGTAGTGGTTTAGAATGACCTAGCCGTCGACGCACCCTAGCGATCAATACTACTGCTAATATTGCATCTCTTCCATATGAATATTGGCGAGACGGTGACATCCACATTCATTGTCATGGGAAATAATTCCCCTGCACCTGGAACCAAAGCACGTTCTTTAGGCTTTCCGGGCCTCCGCGAATACTACTGCGCTATCCAGGTGTCTCGTTTCCTAAATTGCCACGGATAGCCTAGTGGTCTGTGCAGTGGCCTGGAAAGCCAGAGGTCCGTGCTTCGAATCTAAGTTCAGTGGAATTATTTCCCATGGCAACACACAAACTTCTCTTTTGGTCTAAGTGGCGTTTTTTTGTATCCCGCCATTTTTAACATTTCATCCTCTCAAGACGAAATCACGTTTTGCGTTTGGACCCAAATTGCGAGATTATTGGTAAACAAAATAAAATTTGTTTTTCGCCGAACAAAAATTGCAACTTTTACTGATGTACGTGCCAAATTTCATTAAAAATTATAACTTAAATTTCCTTAAATTAGTGACCAAACCTGACACACGATTCGTGGGACAACCTGTATGAAGGGCAAAGAAAGAGACGCGTCACGAAGCGTGTGTTCCCGTGTCTTATTTTTGCGAATGCCTGGAAGCTAGTGCACCGAGGCGGCTCGTATTAAGTGAGAACTCTTTCTACTAATGAATTCTGTGCTGTTCTAAATTGTGATACGTCTGCTTGCATCTCTCAACGAAAGGTGTGGACTCCGAACGCAGCAATACTTGATTAAACTCTATGATAGTCATGGCGTAGTATTCGTTATCATCCCTTTTGAAAGCTAATAATTAACGAAGAGAGTGGAAAAAATTGATGTTATTTGTAATGTTAAATGTTATAGAATGGTAAAAGTAAGGTCTTATTTGAAAATAAGATGAGACCAGAGTTAATGTCAATCTTTTATGCTGAACTTTCTTAATAATGAGTCTTTTGAGTGGTTATGATCTTGGTGGCTATGCATTTTTCCAAGATTGCTCTTCATAGTTTGTTGATATTAATTTCTTCTCTTTCTCTTTGCAGGTAAGTTCTCTCGCTGTCGGTATGCATTTGGCTAAGCAGTAAGTATGAACTTACGCCTGCTTTAGCAATATTGTTTCATGTAGTTGACGCCTAAATTTTTGCGGTTAATTTGATTTCTTTGCTGTCATATTACATTTTCATAATCATCCAATGCGATTTTTTGCGAAATGAAGTGAATTGCCACTAGAATGCGTGATTTGTTTTTTATTATTATTTCTTTCGCATTTCCATATAGCCTTTGAAACGATGGCTTGGGACTAAAATATTTGCTCTCCATCTATCTGTTGATTACCACTGTTTGCAGCTGAAGAAACAGTATTAAAAGAATTATGTTCCGCTTCCATTAAAATGATCGTAAATTTTCCCTGATGAAGGTCGGGTAAATATTGTCGTTGGCGTTCCGGCATAAATTTTTGTCTCGTTCGACGATGAGGGTGAAATACGATATTAATCTGAGTAATTTTCGTCTGATGATATTATCGGGCTGTCCTTTTTCTTTTCCTCGCTCGAAATTGGACTTTATGAATAATAATTTTTTGGCATGAGGCCGGGAGGGTTGGAATTTGATGATGATTTATCGTTCAAAAACCGTCGCAATGCGATTTATATGTTTTCAGTCAAGTCCATAAAATATTGCCAATTTTTCAGGCTATCGCATTTTGATGCGCGTGAAATTGTTTTTTTTTCAATGAATTTATGACACCGGCATGATGAGTTCAATATTTTTCCTTGAATTTATTATTCCCTTTTTTGGTGATTAGCATATTCGTCCAGTAAAATCTTTTCGTAGTATGATTAGACGAGTAAATGCCTTTGTATTGGCTCAGTACTTGTGACTGAAATTACGCCTTTGATATGCAAATACAAATTTTCTAGCTGGGACTGCCTGTTTAATGCATTAACGTTGAAAAATTAATAGACATTATGATAAAAACCCTTTAAAAATTTAAAATTCTCGTATTTGGAATTTACTGGCTAAAAAACCATTTTTAAGAAACGGTACCTGAGGATGAAAGTAATTTGATATAACATCTTAATTCCACAATCTCAGTTATCTAATGATTCTAATGCATGTCCTCCTTTATTTTATTCGTTAGTAATCCATAGTTGGTGGTCAGCCGTATTAAAACTTTTTAGGCAGGGTGAAAGATATTTGACCTACTATGGTGGTGGCTAGCACCAGGTGCGCAGCTAGGAATTAAGGCTGGGGGAGGTTTAGGTGCAACTAATACCGGGGTGTGTGGAGGTATGGAATACCCACCAGGATAAGCGGTAGGTGCGAGATTAAAAAATTGCGGAATTTTAAGATAAATGGTTCAAAATGGTGAGTTGTACGGCTTTCTGAGGGATATTTTATCAATCTGTACGCTATTCTATTAGTAATATCAATCCAATTGAGCAAACTGGATTAAACTTACAAAATTTTCTGAGCTCTGGGTGGGGGGGGGGGGTGGATCACCCAATGCACCCCACATCGCTGCGCCACTGGTTGTTATTGCAACTAGTTCAGAGCTTCCTGACCGATTATAGCATCGTACAGAAGCATAAATCACAGAAATCGATCATGTAGTTTGTTAACATCTAATTGACCATAAAATATGAAATTCAGACATAAATCTACGGTAGATATTTCCTGAGACTGAGGATGTTACACACTAACCCTATCCTCTCCACATTAAAAGAGAAGTATTTACGGAAGATGAGGCTTTGAAATGCACTCTCCATCCGCTCTTCCATTTGCAAAATCCACTCCACTGTGAGTTATACGGCTTTCTGATGGTTATTTTATCAATCCGTACAATATTCTATTAGTAATATCAATTCAATTGAGTAAAATGAATTAAACTTAAATAAATTCTCCGAGCTCTGGGGGGGGGGGGGGTTATCCACCAAACCCCCCCCCCCCTGGTTGCGCCACTGACTAGCACGATACCTCGTAGATGCAGATGCTACGGGGCGTCCCAAATCTTAAAATTTTTGAAAGTAACTCGTCAAAATCTTCAAGGAGTGAGTTGGAGGATTGTCTCATTCGCGATTTTTTCTCGAGGGGGCACACTTTCGCGAAGACCAGCGCCCTCCACTTCCACCTCGAGTTTCCTTTCTTTCTTCACACTTGTCTCGGCTCTCTGTATTCCTCTCGCTTCTTCTTCTTCTTCTTCTTCTTCTTCTCCCTCTCCAATTAACGGCCAGGGCCCCGAGTGGCCCCTATACCCAGAGCCACTGAAGTCGTATCGTTCGTGGATGTGCGAGGAGTCCACTGCGACACCTCTTTACTTTCCCTCCGTCGACCTCGCTCCAAAGAGGTTCTTCCTGCGGTGTGCGGGGCGAGAGTGAGTGGCGAACTGCACCCTCAAAACAAAAATAACTCGCTTGAACTCAACACAAGAGTCGCCCTCAGTCGACTTCCCCAAAATTAACGAATTACAAGATATGTTGAATTTCTCGCTCTATATTTCTTTTTCAAGCATTCTACCCTCTCTCAATATATGTCATAGCATTTATCAAAGCGTCTTATATGTATAATATGAGAATAGGGTGGTTTCCTATAATTTTTTTATTCCCTAAATCGGAATGTTATTACTAAGGAGAAAACATTTCACCCTTTTAGATTTTTAAATGACAATATCTATTTTTCGCAATTAAATGAAAAGTGAAAATTTTCAAGCGCGCGAAAACGCGACGGCTAAGTAGGAATGATGGGAAAAGTCTGTGTGACGTATTTCTGGTTCCCGCTGCCGCCCTGTGAGGTGACCTTGAGGCGAGGCTTGATCGCTAATAACACGCAGGCTGCTAGTAGGTTGCAGAGTGCTCTGCTAGCAGGTAGCGCTTGGCTTAAATATGGATTATCAAACGAAGTAAACTTTCCGACCTTAGACAATTTTAATAAGTGATTATTAAGAGATGTTTCCCTAAGCTCTGTGCTTCATGCATGAATTGGTAATCTCAGGCGATGCAAAACTCCTATCCTCTCGTGTAGAAACTAGGTCCCTGTGACGTCACGTGGAATGGAATCGCATGGGCGCCGATCTGGCCTTTATCAAATGAGGTTAAAATTGACCATTGCCATTCGTTTATACTGGGATTTCTAAAATCAAATAATTTGTATATTATGAAAACCTTATAATGGTGGGTAACGAATTGCAATCAATGCATTTCGTTTTCTTTGATGAAGGAAACTACCCTATTGGACGGATTTGAGCCACGAGTGAATATCCACTCCTCCATTCGCCTCTTCAGTTTTATCTCCTTGAAGACGCGACGGCGGGGAGTCCCCGGTGAGAGTGGACGCCCGGTGACATTCAGCTGTTTCCAAAGAGAGCGTAAGAGTACTCAGTCGGTGAAGCTCATCCCCCAGTCGCTGCTTCCGTGGCCTCAACAAGATACGCCGCGAACGAAAGGGGTGAAACTGCTCTCATGCAACTTTCCTTAGCACAAATTTCAATTGCCAAAAGATTGGGCCTTAATACGGGCAAATGGGGAATTATATGAAAGGTATATTTATTTAATGACTCATTATTTCATCAGAGGAGTGACATTTTAAATTTAGCTATACTTTGTAATGTACATTATTATTTTCGGAGCCCATTTTTTGCAATATTTTTATGGATAGTGATTTTTTTTTAACTTTAAAGTATTTAAATTTTAGGAAGGTGAATCTTTATTTACAATAAATAATTTTCAAAAACTTATTGAACGAAAATTTTCTGATGGATCGCTTTTAGAATAATTTTATCTTTTGTTTTTTTTTAATCGTTTTTGAAGCGATTAGGCTTAGCTCTGTTAAAAGAAATTTTCCTGGGTGAGTTATTAACTGTCTTTTGGAAATCTAGCAGCGGACTTATCTTAACAACGCTATGAACTTGATAAGCTCGCCGTTACGAGTGTTTTTTGTTTCTGATGTCCAGGATGAGGATGGAGGCTAGGATGAGCTGTCTTTCGTTCAGTCATAAATGTCTTCTAGGATGCTCCTTCTGTGTCCCGTTCATTCTGGTCAGAGAACGTCTCATTTATGTATATGTTTGCTCTGCCTGCGGGAGAAACGTCCGCTCGTTTTTAAAACAACTCTGGAAGCATCTACCTTCTTAATTTATCGTGCTGTAATTCTGGATGGAGGATGTGCCGTATAAATGAGGCTATCAAGGCATGAGTGGTGGCTCTGTCCTTGAAGGGACATTATGGAGATGATATCGTCAGTCGCCATTCCATTACATTCCAGTGGTCCTTTTTACGGCCGTCATTAAGAGTCGCAGCGGGTGAATTATTCTGCTCGCGGCCGTACTCTCCCGAAAGAAGTTCCCAGAGGTCCCGTTGCCGTCCATGGCTGAGAATGACCCATCTCCTTGCTTACGAAGCGTTTAAAGGAAGCTTTGGGATTCTCCTTCTCTCGCCCCAAGATCTTCAAAGCAAGATTACTGGGAACAAAATTCACTAACTCTTGGTTTACTTTGTGGTATTCCATTATAAGTTTTTCCTGGATATGCACAATTACTTATACCACTTATTTTTATATATAAGAGCGCGACTCGGGGTTTCAATGAATAAGCATCATCAGTAGGCGCTAATTATGATTTGTTTATCTAAACAAATAAAGATAAACAAATCATAATTAGCGCCTGAAGATGATGATAATTCATTGAAACCCGGATCGCGCTTCGATAAAAAAAATAAGTGGTATAAGTAATTGTGTATATCCAGGAAAAACTTAAGATTACTGGGAATGCATGCGTAATATATTGTGGGATTACTTTCATCTGCATCTACGAGGTAGTGTGCAAGTCACCACTAAGGTGTGTGGCACGGGGTGATTCTACACCAGAGTGAAACGTGGCAAGGGGTGAAATTTCATTTTTTTTTACATTCATAGCAATCTTCATTCTATCCCTATAGAACTTAAAACGTTTTCTTTTTACAATTCTTTGCTCCAGTACCTAGAAATTTAAACGATTTGCAATCGATGAAGCCCCCATATTTGAAATTCTTGGTTTGCATTTGGCGTACTATACAAGCTGATCTAACCTACACTAGCTTTGGAATTGATTTTTTTACTTATGTGATACGTCTTTATTTGCAACTTCTATTTCCATGTGGTCATTGCCATATTTTATCTTGTGGAGAATAGTTTTAATATTGTTTTCGATTTGTTTTACTTCTTAGCCGTTGTAAATAAAAGCAATGAATCATTTATACATCACCCGTGATTGTATTCGATGTAGCATTAAATACTCACCGGCAGTCAAAACTTGAACGTACCATGAGCTTAAATTTCATGGACCAAGTAGAGATTTTAATGGTTATTTTAACTAACAAGGGGAAGGACTATTTTATGATTTGTTTAAAAGAGCGTAATGGAGTAAAAAAAATCTGTAAAATGAAAATGTACAACTGCACTCAAAGAGCCTGGAGTTTACTGCTGCTTTTACGAATTATTGGAATTGGAAATAAAATAAAACGCCTTGAAAGGAAAACTTGAGTGCCCTCGTGAGCATTTTAGTGCAGTGTCCGTGAAGAAGTGTTGGTTTTTTTCGAGTGCTTCCGGGAGATCCATCGAGACCATAATGCCACTCCTCCATGTGGTCGTAGTTCAAACGATCGGTGCCATTAATGCGTGGTTTATTCCCGACCAAAACTGCCCCCTCGACTTCCTTAAGAACCAGCCCTGGGTGCCCTCTCTTTTCTTTTTTCAATACTTCACCTGTCGCCTGGGATACGCAGAGGGCAAACATTGAGCCTCCTCCAATGTTTATCGATCCCATGTTGTTCCTTCCTGACTCTCCTCCTCATCCTCATGCTGCATTTCATTGCTCTCCTACATCACCTCCTTCATCTTCCTTTTTTCCCCTATCAAATCCACGGTTGTGCGGTTTATGCATATCGGTGCATCAGGTATATTTTCCTTCCATATCGATATTTTGTACCTGCACACTTTTAAAGCCGATATACCGATATCTACGGTGATATCCAAGGGCGTACCCAGCATCATAACAAGGGGGGGCAAGCCATGGTCTAGGGGAGGGGGGGCAGCCAAGGTGTGACATTTTAGCATGTGAAAGGTGAATGAAACCAACGTTTTAAGAAAATTATAAGAGCTCTTTATTAGTTTATGAGATTATTTCCTTGAAAAATTGTTTTATTTTAGTTATAATGCAAGAAAAATATCCGTGAAAAATAATTGTCGCCATTTTTTTGTGGAGCACACGATCTTGAATTAATTGGCAACCGTTCAAGGTAGATGAATGAAATTTTCAGGGTGATGCTAATATCAAAATGGTCAACTTTTACAATGATGGCCATTACACTGGATCGATTCATGTGCGATTCATATCAATACCAATCTCCTTGGATACGCCTTATTCGCTAATAACTTTGTTGTAAGGCAAGGTAGGAATATGGAAGTAATATATAATACTACTGCTTATGTGCTAAATTACTGTTTATTACTGTGTTTATCACTGTTTTAGTCTGGCTTTCAATTCTCGCAATAAATAGCTTCTTGTATTAACCGCTGCTAGTTGATGTATCTATTCGTAATTTCCTCTGTATTCTTAACTATTTAACCGATTTTACTTCACCCTCCAGTGAAGTGTCGAGTACCGAAGTATGTGAGCGAAAGAAAGATTGAGACATACGGAGTACGCGGTTGTTATTATAGAAAAAAAGAGCGTTAGAAGCAAGTGAAGCTGGGTGAACCGTACCGAAATATACGTGCACCGATATATCCATCGGCCATTAGGTATATTGTAGAAATATCGATTTCCTATATTCATGTGTATATATTTTCGTGTCCATACCGCACGTCCCTACCGTAGGGAAGTTGGGAGGTTGAGCTTTCTCGAGCCACCCGAAGCATAATCTGAGAACACTATCGACAAACACGGGCCACCATCCGTGAATCCCAATATTTATTATTTCTCTTCTCCGTCCGATCCGACCGCAGCGTTCGGACCACAACAAACAGGCGATCTCCGCCCACGGGAAAGCCAACCGAGCAAACATTTTTACTCGACGTCTCTTCAGACCGGGAAAGTTAAAGAGAGCGATTGGAAAGGGGAAGTTGGAAGGCAGGTTGGGATGCACTGGAAGGGTGGCGTCGAACGGAATAGAAAAAAAGAATTTACTTGTCCTAGTGCAGGTCCTGTGGGACGGGCATGCAGTTATTATTTCCAAAATAATATCACATGCATGTTAGTAGGGCGTTATGTAACAACTGTGCCTACAAAATTTCAGTCGATTAATATTAATAGTAAGCACAAATTACCCTCTTTACAGTTAAAGAAAACTAATGATGCAATCGACAAGAATACAGACTTTTCAGTTGAGACGAACATTCGTGAAAATTTGCCTCAATGTAGATAGGTACTCTCTTCTCTTGTCAGATAATCCTTTCACGTCTACGTATTTATTATCTTCCACAACCTTCTTTACATGTTCCATGTGCATTTTATTCACGGTGTTACTTTTGCATTCTTTCTCCGCAATTGTTTTATCAGACCATTAGATCTCAAATCATAGCCAATTAGTTTGCTTCTTCTTACCAAGGTTCTCGCGAGACTTCTACTCTACTCTTTATAGAATTTCCTCATTACTTACTTACTCGATCGATGTATTTGTTCCTCATCGTTCCTCCACTGCCCTACATACTTAAAAACCACCTCCCTTGATTGTCACTGTCTCAATTCTGTGGAGAAGCATTCTCCAAGTAATCGAATATAATATTCATACTTGTCGGAGTATCGCTGCTATCTATTCCTTTTATACGCAGGAGAGCTTTGGTACGAATTTAATTCTGAAACGATATTAAACGTTATTATTGAAACATACTATCTCGTTTTCCGTGCGAAATGTTTGTTTTCCCTCTCCCATCATCCGGATTTGTTTTGATGCGAACTCGATCGGAAGATAAGGTTAATGTT